>NW_015389891.1:96623-107765 GCF_001527695.2 Protobothrops mucrosquamatus
TTATTATTATTATTATTATTATTATTATTATTATTATTATTATTATTATTATTATTATTATTATTATAGTTCTCCTTCAAATACTGAGAGGTTTTTCTCACTCGTGTTTATTTACTGAACGTGTTTCTATTCCACCGAAATCAGAAAGACTCTTTCGGGAGCTTCTGAGAATAAATACATATTTCCTGTCAGGGAATATCCGCCGTCATGTCTTTCTGATCATTTTAATGTCACTTCCTCCAACTAATCGGAATTTAAAAGCCAGCCTTAATACAGGCGGCCCTCGAGTTAACAGCAGTTTGTTTAGTGACCGTTTGAAGTTACAACAGCATTGAAAAACGGGACTTTTAACGACCGTTTTTCACAGTTACAACCTTTGCAGCCATCCCCCTGGTCACGTCGTCAAAATTCAGACGCTTGGCAACTGGCTCCTATTTATGACGGTCGCAGTGTCCCGGGGTCACGTGATCACCCCTTTTGTGACCTGACACGCACAGTCAATGGGGAATTCGCTTAACGACCGTGTTAATAGCAACTGCAGTGATTCACTTAATAACTTGTGCCAACAAAGGTCGTAAAATGAGGCGAAATTCACGGCCTCACTTAGCAACGGAAAGATTGGGTTCCGTTGTGATCCTAAATTGAGGACTACTTGTGCCAACCCAAAACTTAAAAAAAAATCACCAATTCAGGATGGCGGATGAATCAAAACAGGGGAAACTTACCCGCAATAAGACAACTTTGGTGGGACATTTCAGTATCTCTGTTAAAGGATTTGAATCCGATTTCTTCGATGCATCTGCTATTCCAAAGAGGGGGGGAAAAAAAGTGTAACCGTTTCACTTTAAATGCAGTATTACTTAACAATCTCATCTTAGATCGGTGTTTATCAGCCTTAGGGATTTTACCATGTATGGACTTCGACTCCCAGAATTCCTTGGCCAGCAGGCTTGCTTAAATTGGTTATAAGTGGAGATGAACCGAATTTAAGACTGATCAAAGCAAAGTGATGCGAGACTTTAATGATTAAATGAAATGGTATAGGCTTTCCTGCCTAAGCAGGGGGTTGGACGATAAGACCACTAAGGTCCCTTCCAACTCTTGTCTTTTTATTCTATTCTATTATGTTCTGTTCTATTCTATTCCTGTTCCATTCTATTCATTCCTTTCTATTCCATTCCATATTTTCTATTCTATTCTATTCTATTCCTGTCTTATCCTATTTATTCCATTCCTTTCTATTCCATTCCATATTTTCTATTCTATTCTATTCTATTTTATTCTATTCTATTCTATTCCGTATTCTATTCCATTCTGTATTCTATTTTATTCTATTCTGTTCCGTTCCATTTATTCTATTCCAGTGATGGCGAACCTTTTAGAGACCTAGTGCCCAAACTGCAACCCCAAACCCACTTATGCATTGTCGGGTGCCGGGTGGGCATGGCCCATTGGGTGGGTGTGGCCCATTGGGTGGGTGTGGCCCATTGGCTGGGCGTGGCTGTGGTGGTAACGGCAGACTGGGTGGGATTAAAAAGTTCAATCAATCAATTCCAACTTTGCAAGATCTTTTTTTTTCCCCCACGAGAAGTTGAAATTGACTCATTGATTGAACCTCTTTTTTTTTGCACATGGCAGCGGAGGCCTAAAGCGAAAAGGTTTTATAAAATCCAGCTGAAGGCCTAGGACTGGGGCGACGGTATGCATGCCCACAGAGAGGGCTCTGAGTGCCGCCTCTGGCACCCGTGCCATAGGTTCACCACCACTGGTCTATTCTATTCTATTCTATTCTATTCTATTCTATTCTATTCATTCCTGTTCCATTCTATTCATTCCATTCCATGTTTTCTATTCTATTCCATTCCTGTCCTATTTATTCCATTCCTTTCTATTCAACTCCATATTTTCTATTCTATTCTATTCTATTCTATTCTATTCCATTCCATATTTTCTATTCTATTCTATTCTATTCTATTCTATTCTTTCTAATTCTATTCTGTTCTGTTCTGTTCTGTTCTGTTCTGTTCCGTTCCATTCCATTCCAAGACTGGTCAGCCCTCTGCATTTAATCCCTACAGCAACTACCTTACAATGGCACGTGCAGACATTGTAGTAGAAAGTCACCTTGGACACCACCTCCCTTCACCCCATAGGCCCCCCTAACTTACCTTTATCAGCAGCATCTCCAATAATGATTTTGCCACCCCGCTTGCTGGTTTTCTCTACCGACAGGGCGGTGCTCAAACCCTGTTCGTGCTTCCCCAGGCCTTGACCTTCTCTGAAGCCGTATTTCTGCATGATCTTGTGAGCCACCGTGCCTCTGAAGACAGAAGGGAGAATGAGCTGGGCCATCAGGTGTGGGAAATCAAGCCAGGTCGGCAATGTTAGACGGCTCCCTAAATTGCAGGTAGTCCTCGACTTACAAAAGTTCATTTAGTGGATGGAAACTAAGCAAGGAGAGAAGCAACCTAGAACTAAGGAGAAACTTCCTGACAGTGAGAACAATTAACCAGTGGAACAACCTGCCTCCAGAAGCTGTGAATGCTCCAACACTGGAAGTTTTTAAGAAGAGACTGGACAGCCATTTGTCTGAAATGGTATAGGGCAGTGGTGGCGAACCTATGGTACGCGTGCCAGAGGGGGCACTCGGAGCCCTCTCTGTGGGCACGCGTGCCTTGCTCTTTGGCTAAGTTTTCACATTTCTCAAGCCCCTTCCTAGCCAAAACAAGCCTCCGGAGCGAGCGCGCTCTTTTCAGCTTTGAATTATATCAAATCTGACACCAGAAACAGACTAACAGAGGATCTGAGTGCTGCATGTGTTGCTCTCAAACTTACAAAGTATAAGCCAAGGTTAGACAAATTTATCAGCATGCATACAACCGCAAAAGTCACATTAATTGTTCAAAAGCATGCCAAATGCAAACTTTTACCTTTCAGTAAAAAGTTGTTTGTATCATTGAAAGCTTTGTTATTGTGTTTTTCTTTTAAGACAAAAGATGTTAATGTATCAGTTTTTTTTTTTTCTAAACTAAAACCTCAGTATTCAGATTAAATTGCCATGTTGGCACTTTGCGATAAATAAGTGGTTTTGGGGTTGCAGTTTGGGCACTGGGTCTCTAAAAAGGTTCGCCATCACTGGTATAGGGCTTCCTGCCTGAGCAGGGGGTTGGACTAGATGACCGCCACGTTGCTTTTTGAATACTTCAATGTAAAAATTAGAAAACCAAGAAAACCTTTATAAGAAATAAACAAAACAAAATAGTCTCAATTCCTAACGCTTTTCGCTACTGCCCCCCAGTGGCCTTTTGCGGGAAGTCTCCACAGCGCTCACCCCATGTTCGCAAGGAAGGAATTGCTGGGCCCGGTTGGGGATCGAGGCCTCTCGGGCTCATCGTACATCGGGGGAGGAATGGCGGCCTTGGACGATGAACCACGAGGCCTCGGCTCTTCCTCGTAGGGGAATGAGGATACAGCTGCGGGAAAGAAGACAGGACATTTTTAACCATCAGGGCAAAAATCCATAAGCCTGGATTCCTAGGCCAGGGGTAGGCAACCTGGGCTCTTTTATGACTGGTGGACTTCAACTCCCAGAATTCCTGAGCCAGCCATGCTGAGGGGAAAGGGAGAGGTTTCCAAGCTGAGCCATGCTGGCTCAGGAATTCTGGGAGTTGAAGTCCACGAGTCATAAAAGAGCCAAGGTTGCCTACTCCTGGTCTAGGAGGCTGACCGCTTAGAACAGGACGACTTAGGACAGGGGTAGGCAACCTTGTGAAGGGGTAGGCAACCTTGTGAAGGGTGCGTGGTTTTGTGTGCTGCCTGCATTCCACACGTGGGGCTTTGCTTGTTTGTGCGGATCGGTTGCTGGCATGTCACGGCCCGGTACCGGTCCATGGCCTGGGGGGTTGGGGACCCCTGACTTACGTGCTTCGCTTACAGCCATCATGATTTACGATGGAAATTCCGGGGGTCCATTTATTTGTTTAATTAGATTTGTTTGCTGCCCATTTCACCCTGAGAGGGCTCTGCGGGGATATGGTTGTTAAGACAAGGACTAACTGTAATTTAAAGAAAAATTAAGGTGCCTACGTTCTTTGTCCTTCTCAACCAGAGAAGTAGGTGGTGCAATGGCAGCTCCTCCCATACCTGCATAAGAAGAAGAAAAAAAAATCTATGAAAGCCAATACTATAAAGAATTCTATTCTATTCTCTGTCCTATCCTATTCTCTGTTCTGTTCTGTTTTGTTCCATTCCATTTTTTTCTATTCTATTCTATTCCATTTTTTCTAT
Organism: Protobothrops mucrosquamatus; assembly: GCF_001527695.2. Lineage (NCBI taxonomy): Eukaryota > Metazoa > Chordata > Lepidosauria > Squamata > Viperidae > Protobothrops > Protobothrops mucrosquamatus. Next base: position 100,911 of record NW_015389891.1, read on the forward strand.
TCTATTCCATATTTTCTATTCTATTTTATTTTATTCTATTCTATTTTTTCTATTCTATTCTCTATTCTATTCCATTCCATATTTTCTATTCTATTTTATTCTATTCCATTTTTTCTATTCTATTCTATTCTCTATTCTATTCCATATTTTCTATTCTATTCTATTCCATTTTTTCTATTCTATTTTATTCTCTATTCTATTCTATTCCATATTTTCTATTCTATTCTATTTTTCTATTCTATATTCTATTCCATTCCATATTTTCTATTCTATTCTATTCTATTCTATTCTATTCTATATTTCTATTCTATTCTATTCCATTTTTTCTATTCTATTCTCTATTCTATTCTATTCCATTCCATATTTTCTATTCTATTTTATTCTATTCCATTTTTTCTATTCTATTCTATTCTCTATTCTATTCCATTCCATATTTTCTATTCTATTTTATTCTATTCTATTCTCTATTCTATTCTATCTATTCTATTCTTCTATTCTATTCTATTCCATTTTTTCTATTCTATTCTATTCCATTTTTTCTATTCTATTCTATTCTCTATTCTATTCTATTCCATTTTTTCTATTCTATTCTATTCTATTCCATTCCATTCCATTCTATTCTTCTATTCAGTTTACATTAGAGATCACCATGTCTCTGGTGTTTTGCTTCCTTGGGCTTCTCAGCCAGAACGTGGCCCATAGATTAAGTGAGACAAGAGGTTTGATTCATGCATATGGTTTGGTGACTAAACAGTTTCTCACTTCGTTTCCGCCTCTCTCTTTCATAATCTTCATCTTCATCGGAATCCGGATCTGGCCGTCTGGAAAATCCACTTGCCTCGTGTCTGTCTTTGCGCCTCCTTGAAATGGAAACAGAAAATAAGCAGGTAAGGATTTCGGCGCAGTCAAAACGGCAACGAAAACCTTAACCCCGAAACTGACGACCTGCAATGCCGATTACTCACTTCTCCCTTTCTTCAATCTCCTTCTGCCTCTCCAGCTCCCGTTGCCTTTGCCGTTCTTCTCGCTGGCGTTTGACGACTTTCTCGTAGTCGTTTGGGAACATCGGATCGTACTCATCCGCTAAAGGGATCAACACATCTCCTGCCGAAAAGCCGCTGGGGACGGGGTCCTGGGAGGTATAACGCGGAAGACACGACAACAAAAAGTAATCCAAGGCAATTCTTGGAAAAAGAAAAAAAAGGAGGCGCTCCGTGTATATTTGCCAGAAGAAGATGGAAATGGTTCTGCAACTGATCTGCAGAGAAAGTCTGAAAATGAGCTAGCTGTGTACCAGAGTCAGAACTGTCTGGTTCAAACTAACCATTTTATTTTATAATAGTCCTGTTTATGTGAAGACAGTTCTTCATCTTCATGGCATTTACAGTACATGTTTATTTTTCTGGACTCATTTCAAGGTACCCATATCTATCTAATCTATCTATCTAATCTATCTAATCTATCTAATCTATCTATCTATCTATCTATCTATCTATCTATCTATCTATCATCTATTCTATCCATCCATCCATCTATCCATCTATCCATCCATCTATCTAATCTCTCTCTCTCTCTCTCTCCATCCATCCATCCCTGTCTACCTACCTACCTACCCATCTCCCCATCCATCCATCCCTGTGTGTCTGTCTGTCCCTCCCTCCCTCCATCCATGTCTGTCTACCTACCTACCTACCTACCCATCTCATCCATCTATCCATCGTGTCTATCTTCTTATCCATCCATCCATCCATCCATGTCTACCTACCTACCTATCTACTTATCCATCCATCCATGTCTGTCTCTCTAATCTCTATCCTCTCTATATCATCTCTCTCTTTCTTATTATCTCTATATTATCTCTATCATCTCTCCATCTCTCTACCTACCTATCTCTTTATCCATCCATCCATGTCTGCCTACCTGCCCGCCCATCTGCCCGCCCGGTCTGTCTCAGTGTTTCTCAACCTTNGTTGAAGTCCACCCACCTAGAAGTTGCCAAGATTGAGAAACACTGCTCTAGCTGGTCGTGAGGGGAGGCATTTTGCTCCAAAGGAAGGCTGCCCTCCAAGGGCTGACGGGCTCTTGATCAGGATACTGCTGGTCCATTTTATAAGCCCCCATCTTACCTTCAAGCCAGCTGCCACATGGGGTGGGGTGTCTACGATCTGACGCTCATCAGAAGCACTGCCTCGTTTCAGATCAATTACAGGAGCAAGGACTGTGCTTTGTTTTGACCTCTGAGTCTAAAATGAAATACCAAAAAATCAAAATACGCATTTCGCACAGCTTCAAGAATTTCATTCCCTGACCTGCGTGTTTGTTCTTCTCATCACCATCCGAATTATACAGGGCAGCGGCAAATAAATTTAACTGATAAATAAACAGAAGACTTCAGCTACAATTCCTATCCTTCCCATTTGGTCCAGACATTAGAGATGGGAAATGTAGTCCAAAGGCTCTACTATTGAAACGTCAAGATGATGCATGTTTTGAAGCAAAGTTCACCAGAAAAAAGGCCATTTGATTAAAGCAGGTATATTTAATTGCATACATTCTCAATGATACTTAAAGACTTCATTGCAAAAGTATTATCAATATATTTTAATTTAAAGATACATCAGTATAACACAAATTGCCGTGTACATTTCAATATGACAAGATAATCTCTTAAGTATCTGATTTAACCATCACTTCCCCATAGGTAAGTGAAACCTTGTTCCATCTACAACATATTTTGTTTAGATCTATGAACAAATGCAATTAAACCTATCACAGAGAGTGCAAAGTTTACACAAAATGGCTGTCCATTTTTAAAAATACCCTCACAAACCTCTATGAGAATTAGAATAGACTGGAATTCTTGGGGAAAACTCCTCCAATGGAGAACTTTTGATATTTTTTATTCCATCATTTTTTAATTAAAAAAAAACAACCAATCCCAGCATTCTTATACAGATGGAAAACAATATGAAAATACGTTTTAACATTTTCCATGATGTGGATGCTACAAAAATGACCTTGTGCTTCTCAAGATTGTCTTTCAAATAATGGAGGTTAAGTGAAGCCGATGAAATCTGGCAACTGCAGTGCAGGGTTTCTCCCCCAAGATGTTGTAATAATGTTATCATTATAATTATAATGCACATATAATTCACAGGCTATGGAGAACTAAGGGCTGATGCAAGAGATTCCACTTAGCTATGAGGGCTGAGAAAGGAGCAAACACGTTAGCTTCTGAAAGATAACGCTCTAGGTTTATTTTTAAAAATCCAATACTCCATCTGGGTTATATACCAGTGGCCGGGCATACTTATTTCAACACATGTAATACAAAAAAAAATGCACTTACAGAATCAGTGTTAGAACTATTGCAGAATGAGGTTTTGTCACAGAGGTTAGACCAGGGGTAGTCAACCTTGGCTCTTTTATGACTCGTGGACTTCAACTCCCATAATTCCTGAGCCAGCTAAACTGGCTCAGGAATTCTGGGAATTGAAGTCCACCAGTCATAAAAGAGCCAAGGTTGACTACCCCTGGGTTAGACTTTGGAAAAAGTGCAGAGAACTAACACGATTAAAAGCCTGAAGACCTAAACACATGAAGAACAGTTGCAGGAGATGTGTATGGCTAGCCTAGAGAACAGAAGGACTGGGGGTGACGTGATATTTGAGTATTCCAGTATTTGAGGGGCTGCCACAAAGAAAAGGGGGGGGGGTCAACTTATTTTCCAAAGCACCAAAAAGCAGGACAAGAAACAATAGATGGAAACTAATCAAGGAGAGATGCAACCTGGAATTAAGGAGAAACTTCCCAACAGTGAGAACAACTTGCCTTCAGAAGTTGTGGATGCTTCATCACTGGAGACCTTTAAGAAGAGACTGGACAGCCACTTGTCTGAAATGGTATATAGGGTCTCCTGCTGGAGCAGGGGGGTTGGACTAGAAGACCTCCAAGGTCCCTTCCAGTTCTATTCCGATTGACAAGTTTAGAATGCCTCTGAAGCCGCAATGGCTGCTTTAAATTATGCAAATAATGAAAAAGCCTATGTGAATATAGGTAGTCCTTGACTTACGACAGTTGCTTGGTGACCATTAACAGCTCTGATGGGTCTCCTAAAAGGGATTTATGATCCGGTTCTGAAGTTCCAAGGCCGCCTCCACCCACAATCATTTCACCTCCTTTTAGGCACGTGGCAAATGTATGGCCATTTGCTATGTTCTGCAGTTGCATGACCTCGGTTTATGTTTTTTTGTCTAAAATCAGTGTGCTGCAGCTGCCAAAAAAGCCAGCTCAGTGCTGGGCTGCATTAACAGAGGGATAGAATCAAGATCACGGGAAGTATTAATACCACTTTACAAGGACTTGGTAAGGCCACACTTGGAATACGGCATCCAGTTTTGGTCACCACGATGTAAAAAAGATGCTGAGACTCTAGAAAGAGTACAGAGAAGAGCAACAAAGATAATCAGGGGATTGGAGGCTAAAACATATAAGGAACAATTGCTGGAATTGGTATGTCTAGTTTAACGAAGAGAAGGACGAGGGGGGACATGATAGCAGTGTTCCAATATCTCAGGGGCTGCCCCAAAGAAGAGGGAGTCAAGCTATTCTCCAAAGTGCCTGAAGGCAGGACAAGAAGCAACGGAGGGAAACTAAGCAAGGAGAGAAGCAACCTAGAACTAAGGAGAAACTTCCTGACAGTGAGAACAATTAACCAGTGGAACAACCTGCCTCCAGAAGTGGTGAATGCTCCAACACTGGAAGTTTTAAAGAGGAGACTGGACAGCCATTTGTCTGAAATGGTATAGGGTTTCCTGCCTGAGCAGGGGGTTGGACTAGATGACCTCCAAGGTCTTTCCAACTTTATTATTATTATTATTATTATTATTATTATTATTATTATTATTATTATTATTATTATTATTATAATATTATTATTATTATTATTATTATTATTATTATTATTATTATTACTATTACTATTACTACTACTACTACTGGTTTTCTGCAAAAACACCACAGAGCAAACAATGAGCTCACTTAACAGCTATTGCAAAAAAGTGTATATAATTGGGTCGGTCCACATGGGTGACCTGCTTTATAACTGTAACGGACAAGCAATATTATGGTCATAAATGTGTATAGCTAGAGGCCTATGTGTGTAGCTAGAGCTTAAGGGCGTTCCAGAAATCCTGGGAAGCATATTTTTTATCGATCAGTATTGGAGGGAACATCTGTGAGAAGCATTTTTTAAAATTTAATCTGTCTCCCACCTTTGTTATTTTTATAAATATCTCAAGGCAGCGAACATATCCAACACGTCTTCCTCCTCCTAATCTCCCCACCACAACCCTGCGAGGTGGGTCGGGCTGAGAGAGAGCTAGTGGCCCAAAGTCACCCAGCTGTCTTTCAGACTAGAACTCACCGTCTCCTGGTGACTGGCCCAAAGTCACCCAGCCGGCTTTCATGCCTAAGGTGAGACTAGAACTCACCGTCTCCTGGTGATTGGCCCAAAGTCACCCAGCCGCCTTTCATGCCTAAGGTGAGACTAGAACTCACCATCTCCTGGTGATTGGCCCAAAGTCACCCAGCCAGCTTTCATGCCTAAGGTGAGACTAGAACTCACCGTCTCCTGGTGACTGGCCCAAAGTCACCCAGTTGGTTTTTATGCCTAAGGTGAGACTAGAACTCACCGTCTCCTGGTGACTGGCTCAAAGTCACCCAGTTGGTTTTTATGCCTTAGGTGGGGCTAGAACTCACCATCTCCTGGTGACTGGCTCAAAGTCACCCAGTTGGTTTTTATGCCTTAGGTGAGGCTAGAACTCACCGTCTCCTGGTGACCGGCCCAAAGTCACCCAGTTGGTTTTTATGCCTAAAGCGGGGCTAGAACTCACCGTTTTCAGCTTTCCAGCTTGGTGCCTTAATCAAACCTATTTGCTAAATGAAGCACTGTACTTAGCAGTGGGTGCTCCCTGGACAGTTGACAATTAAAACAAAACCCAAAAAAGCATTTTCCTGCATATTTTTTTACTGTACCTTTGCTTGAGTCAGCGCGGCTTTTTTCACTTGCAGCTGAGACTGCAGGAGTTTGAAATTTTTGGACCAGCCTTCTGTTTTGGAATCACTGGTTTCTACTCCCAGGTCGTCATAGAGAGACATTTCCCTCACTGCTGGGTTCAAAACAAAGAAACAGGTGGGGGGAAAAAAGTGTTTGTAACTTGTACAGGACATTCTTTTTTTTATATTTTACCTTAACAAGTTTAACAGAAAAGAAATAGGAAAAATACGCAAGAAACACATTAAAAGCAAAACCACCCAAAAGGAGGATACTGTCTGTTTACATACATTACATATTATTTTATTTTTGTTTTATCCATTTATGTCCTGCTTTTATTATTTTGATAAATGACATCCCTTTCTCCTATTTTCCCCATAATAGGCCAGTGAGGTGAATTGGGTTGAGAGACAGTTAACTGGCTCAAAGTCACCCAGCTGGCTTCATTAAACATCATGTAAATGTCTAAAAGCTATCTCAGAATATTACCAGACATCTTAAAATCTATACCCCAGAAAAACAGTCATTTTCTCGTTAGCAAAACATTATTACAATAATTAGTGCTAAGCTGTATCCTTACTTGACCGACTATAATAAATTCATCTATATTTATTTATTTATTTATTTATTTTATTTAATTTATATGCCGCCCTTCTCCCGACAGGGACTCAGGGCGGCGCACAACATATTTAAAACCAGAACATATATACAATCCCCCCCTTAAAACCGAATTAAACCGAATTTTAATGTTGCGTCTTCCGAATATTTAAAACCCAATGTAAAATCCACCCTAGGTCAGG
>NW_015389891.1:108429-125002 GCF_001527695.2 Protobothrops mucrosquamatus
CTCCGACTCCCAACTCACCGAGACGCCGCAGCATGATACCGTGGTCTACGGTATCAAAAGCCGCTGAGAGGTCCAAAAGAACAAGGACAGAGGAGTACCCTCTGTCCCGGGCCCTCCAGAGATCATTGACCAACGCGACCAATGCCGTTTCCGTGCTGTGCCCCGGCCTGAAACCCGACTGGTATGGGTCTAGATAGATAGATATATCACGTAGATAAGAACTTCTTAGAAGAATTGAGATTTATGCATTTCTCTGAAAGAAACCCCCAAGCTCAGAGGGCACCAAGGACCCCACAGTCATCCTTCTCTTTTATTTCTCTTCCGTTCCACAAATCCCAACTCCCTTCTAGCGCTGATGATGTTATCTAGTTGGGTCACAAAATGTCTACAAGAAAACCACCAAGCTCAGCACCAAGGACCCCACAATCCTCCTCCTCCTCTCCACAAATCCCCACTCCCTTCTAGCGCGGATAATGTTATCTAGTTGGGTCATGAAACGTCTGTAAAAAAACAAGCAAGCTCAAACAGCACCAAGGAGACCCCATTCATCCCTCCCTCTCTCCCTATTTCCTTCCCTTTCTCCCTTGATCCCCGACTTTCTCCAAGCAATTATAATTTTGGATGTTTTTAACGGATTCCTTCCTGTAAAGATATACGGATGGCCCCTTGAAAAGTCCCTTGAAAAGTCTCGGGTCCCTTGAAAAGGCTCTTACTGGATGGATCAAAGCAGAGTTTTGCAGCAAAGCAGCCTTAATAATAATAATAATAATAATAAAGTTGGAAGGGACCTTGGAGGTCATCGAGTCCAACCCTTGCAGAGAGAGACTTGAACCTGGGTCTCCCCTTCAAGGTCCCCTTCTCTTGAAGCTCCAAATTTTAAAATTAAATTACTGGCGGTTCTTCTGGCTGAGCCAAAGGATTAAGGGACGCATCTGCTAATAAGGGCAGGAAAAAGAAATACATCAATTTACCCAAATTAAAAATAAATATACTGGAAACCCGAAATCTTTGGGGATTTTTTCCCCCTTTTACTCCAAATCCCTAAAAAAAAAATCAAAAAAAAATCAGGGGTCCCTCATCCCGCTGTCGCAAGTCTAGGATGGAGGGGCGCTCTGCATATGCTCAGGAACCCGTTGGCTCGCCGGGCGGGCAAGAGTGGGGAGCAAAAAGGGGCCTTACTTCTGAGGAGGGAGGGATTCCCGTCCCGAGGGGCTGCAACAGACCCCCCGAATAATCCTTTCCGCAATACGACCCCCTCGACTCTTCTTTTCCCTCTTCCTTTTAACATTTAGATTTGTGAGGGCCACCCTTCTAACGGCAAGGCGTCGGCTGGGGCTCAGTTAAAACGACCTCCAGCCCTTCCCCATCCCAAGGAAGGTTTTTTCCCCTTACCCTTCCGCCGAGGCCGCAAGCCGGGGCCTCACGTACCACCCGAAGCCGAAAAGGAACGCCTCTTCGTCGGCCGAGCGAAGCTCTCACGTCACGGCCGAACGAGAACCAATCAGGCTCCGCCCCCTTCTCAGCGCGCGCCCGGGAAACGGCTTCGCTCTTCTTGGCCGCCGCCAAAGGCCGCCTGTGCGCAAACTCCGTAGTGGCCGCAGAGGTGGAACCTGGTTTCATCCTCCCCTTTTGGGGGCAGAGCTACGCCGATTCCGTCCGCAGCAGCAGCAATGCGCAAATGGCGGAGAAAAAAGATGTTCTGTAACGCTCTCATCGCAAATGGCCGGCGAAGAGGCCTTTACTGCCCGATCGGTGTTACGCAAACGGCGTAGGAGGAAAACACTGGAGAAAGAATTGCTGTCATTTCGTTGTGTGCACGCGTCGCTTAAATTGCTGTCATTTGGTTGTGGGCACGCGTTACTGACCCCAGGGACTGTAAGTGCATCACTTGTAAACTACCCCCCCCGACTTACTTTGAACCCATCTAGTACAAAAACACTGTAAACTATTGTGAAAAATTTAGGTTGGTTCCAAAAATTGGTTGACAATATTGAATGAGTGATTTATGTATGGTTCATATTTCTTAATCACCCATCTCCCTTTGAGATGTATTGTACTGCATTTTTTGCAGTTTTAACCATTAGTTTTAAATTATTATTATTGCTATTATTATTTCATTGCTATCCTAGTTCTCCATCTGCCAGTAGTCTAGACTGTAAGAAACAAGCAATTAAAAAAAAATAACCAAGGAAAACAATAATTCCCTATCATGGAATGCATAAAAATTGTATTCATAGAAACAGAGTTGGAATGGACCTCAGAGGTCATCAAGCCCAACCCCCTGCAGGATTTACGATGTCATTCCCAATTGATGACTTTGTAGCCTGGTTGAAAACCCCCAAGAATGTAGAAGAAACCTCTTCTTCCAATGACAGTTCTCATTTTGGTTGCCATGATATAAAAAAGATGTTGAGACTCTAGAAAGTGCAGAGAAGAGCAACAAAGATGATAAGGGGATTGGAGGCTAAAACATACGAACAACAGTTGCAGGAATTGGGTATCTCTATCTAACAAAGAGAAAGACTGGGAGTGACATGATAGCAGTCTTCCGATATCTCAGGGGCTGCCCCAAAGAAGAGGGAGTCAAGCTATTCTCCAAAGCACCTGAAGGCAGGACAAGAAGCAACGGATGGAAACTCATCAAGGAGAGAAGCAACCTAGAACTAAGGAGAAACGTCCTGACAGTTAGAACAATTAACCAGTGGAACAACCTGCCTCCGGAAGCGGTGAATGCTCCAACACTGGAAGTTTTTAAGAAGAGACTGGACAGCCATTTGTCTGAAATGGTATAGGGTTTCCTGCCTGAGCAGGGGGTTGGACTAGAAGACCTTCAAGGTCCCTTCCAACTGCTGTTAATATCAAGGCAACAAAGGACATTGTTAAGCATAGATTGGATTACCACATCTTATTGTGTTAGTCCAATGGGTTGAACTATCTGTTATTAGCATTTCCACTCTTTGGAACTTTTAAGACATATAGACTTCAATTCCCAGCACCAGGAAGCAATGTACTAACTCACGATTGCTTGATTTCATGATACAAATAGGCCTCAACTTAGCAAGCATTTCTTTAGTGACCAAAGTTACAATGGTATTGTAAAAAGTGACTTAACACCGTTTTGCACATTTATGACCATTGCAGCATCCCCATGTTCACATGATCAAAATGTGGGACGCAGTCGCTAACTCGAGGACTACCTGTGCCTGGACTGCTGAACAGGTAACCCACAAGTCCAGTTCTCATGCTTAATTCAATCGCATAATGAAAATAATGGGATTCCTCAGAATTTTATCTATCCATCTCCTTCCTTGAGACGTACGTTTCCCACGCCCCTTCTCAAGTGGGGTGTTTATGTTTAACCCAGCCACGAACACATTAGCTGCCAAATTGGCAATTCTAACCATAAGCAGCAAATCTTCTGAACAACTGTAAACATTTTATGCATAATTGAAATTCATTTTTAACGATTCTGGCAGAAGAGCAATAAATTAAACACGACATCAGCTGCAAAACTTTGCATTCGCACAACTTTATTCAAGAGATGTGGGCTGGCCCCAATCTGGCTTTGATTTACCAATTTAAAGAAAGTCTGTCTTAACGGACTGCAGGATGTTAGTTTGACAGGGCATACCTTAGGGCAGAGGCCTGCCACTTTGGCAACTTTAAGAGAAATGGACTCCAATTCCCAGAATTCCTCAGCCAGCATTGCCAAAGTGGCAGACTCCCTGCTAGAGGACGTAGTCCAAGGCTACATGATTGAAATAGCTGAGATGGGGAAGATAAGACATTTTACAGTTTTTTTCTATCCCAACTCGCTCTTCCTTTGCTGGATCAATGTTGGCCTGTCCCAAACGGTATTAATAGGCAGAGGTTCAGCCTGTGGCCAACTCCTTCATGGTGGGACAGCAAAGCTAGGTACCCACTCCTTTTTAACATCTACATGAAGCCGCTGGTTGAGATTGTTTGCCAGCACGGTTTGGTCACATCTGTGCCAAGCACACTGAGCTACAAGCATACATCACAAATCTCGGTCCACAGCTACAGTCTGCACATCCTTCAATTTAAGGTTGTTTTTCAGATCTTCCTGAAGCTAAGCTGGCGTATCATCAATATGCTGATAGTCAGTTTTGTATCTCCAGCTCTGGTGATCCAAGTGATGCTGTGGCTTGCCTCCTCACGGTGCCTGGATGTCCCCTGGTTCAAAGGCTGTAGAAGAGGGGTGGTGTTTTGTGGGAGATACGTTACATCTGGGTAGAGATGGCCGAGTTGCGCGAAGACGTCAAGGGGCATCGTTGAAGAGTAGGAAATTTTTTTTGGAAAGGGATTCTGTTCCTCCAAGGTATAGGTCCTTACTTCCGGCACCAAGCAGGTCAGAGAGAACAAAATGCAATAATAAAATACAGTTGTGGTAAATGTAAAGAATCAGCATTCAGATAAATCATACATCACCTTTACAGGACATCTGTTCAATAGAATTCTTCACTCAACTGTTTTAACTATACATTTAGCAGTTCTGCTTACAAAGTGTACATTAGAGCCCAGAGATAGACAGATAGATAGGGGAGGGATTGCACAGAAATAGACAAGAGTAGATGGATGCTAGATAGATGAAAGAGAAAATAGATAGAGAGGGAGAGGGTAGGTAGGTAGACAGACACACACACACACAGGAGAGTGGGTAGATGGATAAAGATCAGAAGAGTGGAAGGATGGATGGATAAGAAAATGGACAGATGGTAGATGAGACAGGAAGTAAATGGAGATAGATGAGTAGAGATGATAGAAGAGAAAATAAGTAGAGAGAAATAGATCAGAGTGCATGAATGGGAGAGTAGATAGATGGGAGAATGGTAGAGTAGACAGAGAACACTAGAGATGATATAGATCAGGGGTCTTCAAACTTGGCCCTTTTATGACTTGTGGACTTCAACTCCCAGAATTCCTCAGCCAGGCACTTGTGCCTGGCTGAGGAATTCTGGGAGTTGAAGTCCACAAGTCATAAAAGGGCCAAGTTTGAAGGCCCCTGATGCAGATGAAAGAGAAAATAGGTAGAGCTAGATGGGAAGAGGTGGATGGATGGATAGATAAAAAAAGTAGAAAGATACAGACACAGATGGATAAATATTGGTTCAGAAAGATTTAAAGTATCTTCAATGTTAAGCTGGGTGGAGGCAGCGGTCAAGAAGGCATTTTTCCCTTCTGCCAAAAAGTTCTTTCCCTGCAGAAAAGCATACACATGGTTATTCCTGGCACCAACAGTGAGAAGCAAGAGAGAAAGAAGAGATATAGATATAGATAGATAGATAGATAGATAGATAGATAGATAGATAGATAGATAGATAGATAGATAGGGAGAGGGAGGGAGGACAGAGAACAGATATGAGATGACAGAACAGAAATTCGTATTGTGCAAATATCAGTGTGCTGTTTGCAAAAAGATTGAAAAAAGTGCTGCCTGAGATTAGCTAGCTAGCAGCTGAGCTGATGGTGTTCTGCCCCTTTAAGACCACTCCCCAGCCAATCCAGATGCTTAGCAAATGCAGCTACAAAAGGTTTGCAGCAAAGCAGCTGGGTGTGGTGTGATTATGGTGGAGCATTTGGCCTTGAAGTGTTCCAGCAGCAAGGAGGTTTGTAGGTTTTGCTACTATGTATTGGAAACTAGAAGCAACCTGATGTTAAGGAGAACTGTAGTTTACTCCTGATAGTAAGCAGCATCCCCAGTAGACCTGGGGAAAGAGTGTGGAAACGAACTGGGACCACCACCCTCCTTTGCTGCTGTTTGGGTTGCCTAAAGGCCAGTGAGGCTGGGGTGGGCCCTGTAGGGTGTGGGAGCCCATTGAATTGGGTATAGATAAAAGGACCCCGTCACACAATTGGTGGCAGAAGTGGGATAACCTAAAGCAAAGTGGAATAACCAACAAGATAGGAGATCCAAAATAAGTGGGAATGGCTGAAACTCAAGTGGGTTCAGTACAACCCACATAAAAAAAACAAACTCTGGTTAAAAAGGGGTCTGTGAAAGGACGGGAGTTTGGACCTTGCAGAGGCCAGACTTGGCAGAAATTGGCTTACTATTCTGGCTGAGGAAACCAGACCTTGTAAAGAGCATTTAACAAAAACACCCAATATGCATCAAATAGAAAGGGCAGTTTCTGTTATATATGTTGACAGTAGCAATATTACTTTTATGCACAAAAATGGAGGGACACTTTGATTCTCACAATGGATAAAATGGCTGCAAAAAAAAGAGAAAAACCCCCAATTCTTTTTTTTTCTACTTGGGAAACTGCTTCTGGACTTTGTGCTTGAGCTGGGAAAAAAAATGAAATTCTGGTTTTGAGTTTATTATAGAAATGACTAGTTTATACTATTATGTAAAAGTAAAAAGTTGGTTTATTGTCTTATTCTACTGCACCAAAGGGAGTCAGAATTCAATGCCTTTTCCTAGTTTTCCCTTCCCTCTTCTCTCCCCTAGTTTTCCTGGATTTTTGGGGTGGGGGATATTTTGTATTATAAATTTTAAAGTTACACTGGAAATAGGATAGTTTCTCTAGTTAAAGAGGTTCCTACCTTGATAGAAATCAGGTGCTCATCCGAAATCAAACGAGGCAGATCAATCTGAAATGGGACCAGATAAGAAGGAAAAGAGTTGTACACAATTTTTTTTTTGTTAGAATGGGATATTCTGAGCAAATTGGAAGCTACGTTGTATTTGAGGGGCATGAAGTAATTTGAAAATTCCAAAACGTGGTAAATCGTGGTAAATCACTTGCTTTTTTTTTCTTTTATTCTACACTTTTTCCTTTTCCTCCCTTACTTTCCTATTTACCCCTCGTATTTTATTCTTTGATAAGCTAATAAAATTTTTTATCAAGGAGTTAAGAAGCGACTGTGTTTCTATCTGGTTGCAGTTTCTGATTCATCACCCCTCCCTCGAGAGACGGGACTCCAGAGACGTCTCGGCAAGCCTGCAGAGGGAAATCCAGCAGGAAATGAGCAGAATTCAGCTATTATTTTAATTAAGGCCTCGAAATTCCCACAAGGTGTGTCGGTTTGGACCAGGTGGACTGTTCATCGGAGAAGAGGGACAGAAACCCCCTGATCATCACTGGCTCCTTCAGAGGTGAATGCTGCAGTGATGGAATGGGACCTTCTGAGCAAATGGCAAGCTACAGTGGCATTTGAAACGGATGATTTTGAGAATTCCAAAAGGTGAGGATTTTTTTTTGCCTTTTGGAACAACCCCCAGATCTCCATTGACAAATTAGTGGAACAATAGCACCATGAGAGTGAGCTTAGTGAAAAACCAGGAAGGACAAAGAATGTATAGCTCAGTGGTTCTCAACCTTTTTAATGCCGCGACCCCAACCGGTCGTAAGTCGAGGACTAAACCGGTTGTAAGTCGAGGACTAAACCGGTCGTAAGTCAAGGACTACCCAACCGGTCGTAAGTCGAGGACTTTCCCTGCCCGGGAGCGCCGCGCATGCGTGGTTCCGTCCCCTGCGCCGGCCGAGGCGTAGCTGGCAAGCGGCAGAGACGGAGCAGGCCGACCACCAGCTGGCCCAGCCCAAGGGAGGTAAGGCACCCGCCGGAAAAGGGAAAAAAATGGCGGACCAAAAAAATGGCGGACAGCCTTGCTTGGCGACCCCCGTGAAATGGTCGATCGACCCCAAATGGGGTCCCGACCCACAGGTTGAGAACCACTGGTATAGCTGGTCCCCATCACCCTGAAGGATGGACTTTTTCTCAAGCAATATCCCATTAAGCTTGGGATGAGACAGGGGCTACACTGCCCAAAAGCTTTTTTTGCAATATGGACACATCAAAGGCAGACAGTCCCCTTTTAATAGGCCAGCCCTATCCACTGAGAGGCCTGATGGCTACAGGATCATAAGGGGGGGAAAATAGGGCCATTGTTATCCTAGACCAGGGGTAGGCAACCTTGGCTCTTTTATGACTTGTAGACTTCAACTCCCAGAATTCCTGAGCCAGCATGGCTAAGCATGGAAACCTCTCCCTTTCCCCTCAGCATGGCTGGCTCAGGAATTCTGGGAGTTGAAGTCCAACAAGTCATAAAAGAGCCAAGGTTGCCTACCCGTCCTAGACAGGCAAATATTCTAGGATGGCCTCCCTCCCTATGAGCTGCAGCTGCTACGTCCTCTTGGTAACAAAGGCTACAAAATTAATTTTGGGGAAGAATAACGAAGGTCTTAGTCCTGTATGGAGTGGTAGAGCTTTTGGAACTTAAGGGAACTCATTGGTTGACAGTTAAGTAAATTGAAAACTATCCAGCCATTATTGTGGACAATTCAGAAAGATTGTGGGTTATGACCTTGAAAGCCCTCCATGGTATGGATGAACAGTCTCACCCCGCTAATACTAGTCTGCCCTACTTGCACTGGCAGAGGCTTGCTACGGATCCTATTGGTGAAAAATCTTAATAAAGTTGGAAGGGACCTTGGAGGTCATCTAGTCCAACCCCCTGCTCAGGCAGGAAACCCTATACCATTCTAGCAGCCGTTCCTTATATGCTTTATAGCCTCCAGTCCCTTCAGCTGGTGGATCCAGGGAGAGTCTTCTCTGTTGTGGCACTGGCCCTGTGGCACATCCTGCCCCACGGGTGAGGTTTCCCCCACCCTCCCATCTTTCTGTAAGGGCCTGAAGACCAGGCTGTGCCAGTTGGCCTGAGGTCCCAATAGGGCAGGGACCACACTGGAGATGGTTGCTGGACTTATTAGTTGACCTGCACTCTGCTCCCCCTCCATCCAGTTTTTAATTCATATTATTGCATTTTATTTTTTATTTTCATTGCATTGATCTTGTTTTTATTCCGTTCTCTCAGATCCTGCATAACTGACGGTGGCACACTTCTCAATGCCTGAGCACAAGTCAACGCTGCCAGGCTGTGGCCACTGGCAGGCATCCTGTGTGACCAGAAAATCCTGTTGGGCCTTAAATTGAAGATCTTCCACCCGGTGGTCCCTCCTCTATGGGGCGAGACGATGGCTAACAATGAAAAGACACGAACACACATTGCAGACAGGGGAAATGCAAATGATCAGATGGTCATTGGGGGGGTCAACATGGCTGGATCAGATGACAGATCCTCAAGGCCTTCAAAGTTGCCTCAATTGCAGACAAAATGAGAGAAGCGAGCCTGCGGTGGTACGGACATGTGGCAAGAGCCGATGTGGAGTCCATTGTGAAGAGGGCACTTGCACTCAGCCCCAGATGGCCAGCATCCCCCCAAGGACAACTGAAAAAGCGATGGATGGACTGATGCAGTGGTGGGTGAAATTCAAAACTGCGGAGCCTGCTGTATGATGGCAATAACGCAAAGGACAAGAAACCTAGCCACTGAGGACTAGTGGCTCCTTTAGGCTTGTACAAGACCTTAGAGGGATAAATAGGATCATGGTCCCCCTAGGATGGCTGGCCTGCCTACAAGCTGCAGCTGCTACAACCCGCTGACAACAGGGACTAACAAAATTGACTTTGGGAAAAATGACGAGGGTCTGAGTCCTCAATGGAGTTGTGGACCTTTTGGGACATAAGTTGACAGGAAGAAGACTGACAAAATATCCATCCCTCTGGAACACCCTGTCACCCCAAGGATGAGGTTTGCCCCCATCTCCTATCCTTCTACAAGAGCCTGAAGACTTGGTTCTGAGAGTTGGCCTGGGGTCCCAATTGGGGGAGGTCCCATCACTGGAAGTGGCTGCTGGACTAATTCACTGACTCCCACCTCCCCCTACTCCCCTCTGCCCATCTTTCATATTATTGCGCTTTTATTGTTTGTTTTTATTGCATTGCTGTTTACTGTTTTACCTCTTTGGCAGCCATAACAGGCTCCTTTTGGGAGGTGGGTGTTCTATTAGAATGGGACATTCTGAGCAAATTGCAATCTACAGTGGCATTTGAGGGGCATGAAATGATCTTGAACATTCCAAAATGTGAGGCACGGGACCATTTTGCCTTTTTTTGGGGGGGGGGTGAAGCCCAAAGCAAAATAAATCATGGACACTGTGGCAGGATTGGAGTGGGCTGGTGGGAAACCAGGAAGGACAAAAAAAAAAAATGCACCAAGTGCCCAAAACCGCCTTGGCACCCTGCCCGCAAGGTCATCTACTGCCTCCACGGCCCTCTGCAGATCACCCAGGTGGCCCAGCAGCGCCATGGCAGCCACACCCTCCACCCATGCCCCGCATCATCTGCAAGTGATGGGGTGCGTGGACGGAATCTTGTCCCTGCTGCCTGGCTGCCATGCCCTTGGCTGCGCTACTCCGTGTGGGCTGTGCTTGGGGGCGACTCTCCCCTGGGGAGGGCTGCTGATAGAGGGGTCCGCAGGGGAGGCAGGGTTGGGACGACGGTGCGCAGGTCCACAGAGGAGGAGGAATCACCCACCTTCTCTCAAGCAATATCCTGTTAAGTGTTAGTCCAGACGGGAAGCTACAACTCAAGAGGCTTTTGCAATATGGACTGATAAAAAAAAAAACCCAATCCCCATTTAATGTGTCATTCCCTTTTGTTAGATTTGTATATAGGACCTTAGGGGGGGTAAATAGGGTCGCCCTAGATAGGCAACTAGTCTAGGATGGCCGGCCTGCCTACAAGTTACAGCTGCTACCAGACTCCCGGTTAACAAGAGGCTAAAAAATT
This sequence comes from Protobothrops mucrosquamatus, assembly GCF_001527695.2. Taxonomy (NCBI): domain Eukaryota; kingdom Metazoa; phylum Chordata; class Lepidosauria; order Squamata; family Viperidae; genus Protobothrops; species Protobothrops mucrosquamatus. The sequence continues at coordinate 119,089 of NW_015389891.1, forward strand.
AAATTTGGGAAAAAATAATGAGGGTCTGAGTCTTGTACGGCAAGGGCCCCCAATTCCCGGACTGCCAATACCAGTCCATGACTCAATGGGAATTGGGCCGCATGAGCAGCGGGCAAGCGCGCAAACCCATCCTTGCCACTTTTGCCGGGAACTCCAGATGTTGGGATCCAGAAGAACCTTCTCTACCAGAGTGCTGGCCCTGTGGAGCATCCTGCCACCCCACCCCACCCCCGTAAAACTTGCCCCCACCCTCCCCCATCAGTTGGCCTGAGGTCCCAATAGGGGAGTCCATCACTGGAGGTGACTGCAGGACTAATTAGCTGACTGTACCTCCCCCCCCCCCGTGCTTCCTGCTCTTTAGCCCATCTTTCAATTCACATTATTGTACATTTATTGTTTTCATTGCTTTCCTATTTTATGTTTTTTTGCAAAGCCCTCAAGACCGGTTTTGGCAAAGGTCCTGGGGAACTGAGAGTGGAATGCAGCCCATCAAGAGACTCATCTAAGCGTTGTTGCCAGGAGAGTGGGTGGTTTATTGTTTTTATTGTTATGTATATTGGGTATTTATTTTTTTTAAGCTGCCCAAAGTCACTGAGAGTGAGTGGGCAGTCATACAAATTTTCTTAAATAAATAAAATGAAATATATATATTTTTTTTTTGGTCAACTTTTCCTTCTTGCTGTTTTAAGCCACCCAGTAGTCCTATGGAAAGATGGGCCCGAAATAAATGAAACAGAAACAAATAGAAAGGTGAGTCTGGCCTGCAACAAATTCAAAATTATAGGCCGATTTCTTTACTGAATACAGACTATAAAACATTTGCAACAATAGCAGCAGAAAGGATTAAACATTTTTTTTGAATAACTACATCCACCCAGATCAAAATGGATTTCTACCAGGACAGATTAAAAAATAATATGAGGATAATAATGAACACTTTAGAATTTTATGAAGTCCATTCTGAAAGACAAACTACACTGGTTTTTCTTGATGCCCAGAAAGCATTTGATAATCTGAATTGGAAGTTTATTATAACACAATTGAACTATATGGATTTTGGGTCAAAATTTGGAAAGATGGTTGAGAAAATATATACTAAACAAACAGCTAGGGTAATTATAAATGATGAAATAACAGAAAAAATTGATATAACCAAAGGAATAAGACAAGGATGCCCACTTTCCCTTCTTCTATTTATTTTATCATTAGAAATTCTTGTGACAAATCAGAGAGGACCAAGAAATAAAGGGTTTAAAAATTAAGAAGGAAGAATATAAGGTCCAAGCATTCGCTGATGATTTGGTATTCATTTTGGAAGATCCATTAGAAACCGGCCTTAAATTGATTAAAAAAATAGAAGAATTCGGTGAGGTAGCCAGACTTAAGATCAATAAGAATAAATCCAAATTAATAACCAAAAATCTTACAAAGGCACAGGAAAGTGAACTGGAAGATAAAACAAAAATAAGTGTAACTAAGAAAATAAAATATTTAGGGATCTGGCTTACAGCGAAGTGCTCTTCGATTAAGGAGGATAATTATGATAAAATATTACACCAGATAAAAAAAGATTTAGAAAATTGGGAAAATCTACAAATTTCATTTTTAGGGAGGACCGCTACGGTCAAAATGAATATATTGCCAAAAATATTATTTCTGTTCCAAGTTATTCCAATAAAATTAGGGAAAACATTTTTTCAAGAATTAAATAAATTGGTCACTAAATTTATATGGCAAAGGAAAAAACCCAGGATTAAATTAAAACTCTTGCAAGATATGAAAGATAAAGGGGGATTGGTGTTACCAGAGTGGGAAATATACTACCAAGCATTGAGCTTAACTTGGCTAAAAGATTGGATGGATTTGAAAAATACTAGTTTTAACAATAGAAGGACATGACTTGCAAAAAGGGTGGCATGCATTCCTATGGGACGAAAAATATAAAATACACAAGATACTTTCAAAGACATATCATTAGGAATGCATTGCTACAGACTTGTCTGATTTGGAAAGAATTTATTTGCAAAGTATGGTGGAAAATAAGTATTTGGTCACCTACAAACAAGTAACTTCTTCTTTAAGAGGCTCCTCTATCCTCCCACTCATTACCTGTATTAATGGCACCTGTTTGAACTTGTTATCAGTATAAAAGACACCTGTCCAAAACCTCAAATAGTCACACTCCAAACTCCACTATGGTGAAGACCGAAGAGCTGTCGAAGGACACCAGAAACAAAATTGTAGACCTGCACCAGGCTGGGAAGACTGAATCTGCAATAGGCAAGCAGCTTAGTGTGAAAAAATCAACGGTGGGAGCAATAATTAGAAAATGGAAGACGTACAAGACCACTGATAATCCCCCTCGTCGATCTGGGGCTTCACGTTAAGATCTCATCCCGTGGGGTCAAAATGATCACAAGAACGGTGAGCAAAAATCCCAGAACCACACGGGGGGAACCTAGTGCATGACCTGCAGAGAGCTGGGACCAACGTAACAAAGGCAACCATCAGTAACACACTACGCCGCCAGGGACTCAGATCCTGCAGTGCCAGACGTGTCCCCCTGCTTAAGCCAGTACATGTCCGAGCCCATCTGAAGTTTGCTAGAGAGCATTCGGATGATCCAGAAGAGGATTGGGAGAATGTCATATGGTCAGATGAAACCAAAGTAGAACTGTTTGGTAGAAACACAACTCGTCGTGTTTGGAGGAGAGAGAATGCTGAGTTGCATCCAAAGAACACCATACCTACTGTGAAGCATGGGGGTGGCAACATCATGCTTTGGGGCTGTTTCTCTGCAAAGGGACCAGGACGACTGATCCGTGTACAGGAAAAAATGAATGGGGCCATGTATTGTGAGATTTTGAGTGCAAACCTCCTTCCATCAGCAAGGGCACTGAAGATGAAACGTGGCTGGGTCTTTCAGCATGACAATGATCCCAAACACACCGCCCGGGCAACGAAGGAGTGGCTTCGTAAGAAGCATTTCAAGGTCCTGGAGTGGCCTAGCCAGTCTCCAGATCTCAACCCCATAGAAAACCTTTGGAGGGAGTTGAAAGTCCGTGTTGCCAAGCGACAGCCCCAAAACATCACTGCTCTAGAGGAGATCTGCATGGAGGAATGGGCCAACATACCAGCAACAGTGTGTGCCAACCTTGTGAAGACTTACAGAAAACGTTTGACCTCTGTCATTGCCAACAAAGGATATATAACAAAGTATTGAGATGCACTTTTGGTATTGACCAAATACTTATTTTCCACCATAATTTGCAAATAAATTCTTTCCAAATCAGACAATGTGATTGTCTGGATTTGTTTTCTCATTTTGTCTCTCATAGTTGAGGTCTACCTATGATGACAATTCCAGGCCTCTCTCATCTTTTTCAAGTGGGAGAACTTGCACAATTGGTGGCTGACTAAATACTTTTTTGCCCCACTGTAGACAGAGAGATTGACTGGTGGACATTTACATAAATTCAATCTAAATATACAAAGGACAAAAAATTATATGAAATACAAAAAGAGCCACAAGAATTGGATAAAATCATACATGGAACAGAAATAAAATTAATTAGCAATTTATATAAATACTTATTGAGATATAAAATGGAAGACGAGGTTGTCAAAGACACAATGATTAGATGGGCAAAAAATTTCGGATATAATATAGAATTGGGAGAAATGGGAAAAAATATGGGAAACAAACATAAAATTGACTATGCCTGCGGCATTCAAGGAAAATCAGTTGAAGATGTTTCTACAGATGGCATCTTCCACCAGCAAAGCTTGCCAAGATGTTCCAGAAAAAATCGCCAATATGTTGGAAATGTAAAAAAGTACATGGAACATATTATCATACAGTATATGGTGGACATGCCCAGTTGCAAAAAATACTGGACTAAAATAAGAAGATGGATGGAGGACTTCCGGTGGTGATGTCGAGGTGGTGCAGGGGAAAGAGGACAGTTGATTTTTTCACGTTTGGAGACCCTTCGGGGGCGCAGAAAGCCTGGAGGGCTACGTGCGAAAAGGGATAAGCCTTGGGAGTAGTGAGGTAAAAAGTAATCACCCACTACGATGAAAGGAAACCCCTTAAATTCAACGTGAAAACATCTATTATCGTCAGATGGCGGATTTGAGGCCGTGACAAACCACAGAGGATGCGGAAGCAAAGATATACTTAATTGACTGTGTCATTGAGTGAGTTTAAAAATTATGAAAATATTCCAAAGTAATAGAAAAGTCTAAAAGATTTACTTGTCTGCTAGTTTTGGTGGTGGAAGGAAGCTCAGCTACAGAGGGAATCCTCAGCGCAAGCGGCGACCCGGCGGGAAGAGCTGTGAGTTAGCAAATTAAAAACAACCAGAGGATTAACAGGAGGGAGACAAAAAAAGAAAAAAAAGTCTTGTGGTGAACGTTTTAGCGCAGAACGAAGAAGACAGAAGATTGAGGAAGCTCGAGAGACAGGAGACAGTGACGGAGGAGACAGTGGAGTGATTGGGAGGAGAGAAACAAAAGGAGACGACCGGCAGGCAGACAGCTGGAACTGCGGAGAAAATGGCGATCTGAGAAGGACAGAGAAGTAGTGAGTTTAAGAAAGACGGGAAAAAGTGAGGTCAGAGAAGGAAGGAGGAGATAGATTTGGACGGGCAAGAAATTCGGGAAAGCAAGGGAGACGACTAGAGGACGCGATACGGGGGTGAAAGGGACAGGAATGGATAGACGGGAAGACGGTTGACAAAGAAATTTGGAGACAGAGAGACTTTGTTTCAAATTCGGAGAAGTAGTGTGCTGTGGAAGATTGGAGAAAGTGAGGTCGGAGGAGATAGTTTTGGACATGCGGAAAGTTTGGAAAGTAAAGGAGACGGTGAGAGGATGTAATTTGGAGTTCTAGAGAGACTGTTTAAGTTTGGAGAAAGCGAGGTCGGAGGAGAACGGAGGAGATAGACCTGAAAGTTTGGAAAGTGAAGGAGACGGCGAGAGGACAGGATACGGTGGTGAGAGACAGGAATGGACATACAGACGCTTGACGACATAAAATAGGAGAAGAAATCTGGAGTCATAGAGAGACGGTGTGTCAAGTAAGAAAGAGGAAAAAAAAGTGAAGAGGGATGGAGAAGGAGGAGAGAGGTCTGGAGGTATAGTGAAAGTAGATGTAGAGATCTAGAAAAGGGAAGAAAGAAGAATTGTAAGTCTAGAATAAAAGGGTAAAGTTAGGTTGTTGGCTAAATAGATATTAAGAATAGAAAGCAGTTGACACATAGGATATTAAAATGACAACATTGAGAACAGGGAAAAAACCAATATCAAGTCTAGTATTAACAGCTTCATCCTCACCAGGACAGAGAACAATGGAAGGGATGTTGGAGACCGAAAAACAAAGTGTAATGTCAAATATGCAAACCTTGCAGACAACTCTACTAACTATTCAAGAAACAATGCTAAAAATGCAAGAGACAATGTCCAAGAATCACATAGAAATGAGGGGGTCTGAACAAATTAGATAATAAGATTGAAACGATACAACAAACAATTGAGAAAAATGAAGAAAGAATACAGACAGTAGAAGTAGGATTGGATAAAATAGAGAAAAAAGTTGATACAGTAAATAAAAAATTGATGGGAATCAACAAAAAAAATGGAAGAATCGATCATACATTTGGAAATGGATAGGGCGGCGTTCTATCTCAGATTTCAAAACATGGTGGAATATAAGTGTAGCGGGGACTGTTTGAGAGTGCTTGCAGGAGCTTGACTGGGAAGGGAAAGATTGGGACAGCTGCAGTTGGCTTTGGGTGTGGCTGGCGTGAGTGGAAGGAGGAAGGATAGAAAAGGAAAGGAAAGGAGAAGGCCGGGGTGGTTGTTGGAGTTGAGAAGAGAAGGTCTGGAAGCTTATTTTATTTTTCTATCAAGG
>NW_015389891.1:125611-127899 GCF_001527695.2 Protobothrops mucrosquamatus
GAAGAGAGAGACTGGTGGTGCCAGCTGTTGCTGCCAACTGTTGTTGTGGACTTTGGAGGCATCTGGACTGTGGCCATCGCTGCTGGCATAGGTGCCGGGACATTGTGGGGGGAGTTGCCCTGGGGGATGAGCCATTGCCATAACATACTGGCCGTCATTGTTATTATTACCATCTGGAGCCGGGGTTTACCCCCCCCCCATTTCATCGGACTCTGAACGACTGCTCAGGGGCTTGTTACTCCTGCTGCTAAAGCAGCCCTGAGCTGTTATATACATCTTCAGGGCATCAACCATTGTGACCGGTTAAGTTCGTGCCTGAAAGTCCTGCTTCAACAAGAAGAGCCTGCCACCCATCAACGCTGCATGAGTTCCGGTTGTAAGACATCTCACCGATCTCTAAAGAACATTACCGCAAGGCTGGACAAGGGGGGTTGTGGCTGGGAGGACCTGGGCATTGGCGGCCTCTGAAGAGGTAGCGCTACATAAGGAAGAGGATGTCAAGCCCTCCCCGGGCTCGACATTCAAAGAGGGGGAAGGTGGCAGGGCAGCACAGTGAAGGTGGAGGAAGAGCCAGGTCCAAGGCAGCTTACCGTCCGGACTCCGGCAGGGCGTCGTTCGGGCTGGCAAACAGCTGACAAGAGGTTCCTTACAGCATGAGAAGCCACGCCTGCGCAGGTTGCGGAATGCCGTGCGTGCGCAGAAGACGCTGGAGCCGCCGAACAGCTGGTGGGCGGAGGCCGCCGAGCAGCTGAAGGCCTGACAAACTGGAGCACGTTGAGGAGAGCGGACGGATCCTGATTAACATTGGAATTGCTGCCGGTTGCTGGTTGGGTGATAGGAGGGTGGGGTGTCTGTCAATTGCTGGGTGGGGTCGTGGTTTGTTGGGCGGGGGTAGGATTGCTAATTAATGGGGTAGAGGGTGGGGTGGCGTTAGAGCGATTGTATTTAAGCAGCGCTGGGAGGCGATTGCTCCCAGCGTGAACTTTGTATAGCACAGAGCCTGCTTTTTAGAGGTCTGTGTTGAGTCATTGCTTTACCTCGAAGTAAACCGGAGCTGACTGAATCAAGGTGCCTTCGTGTCTTCCTTTTTGTCAAGAATCCGGTAGGAAAGTTGACAGAGGATTTGGGTACAATTATGGTAGAGCTGATAGCTGAAGCTCTACAAAGGGATAAGCAAGAGGTATTGTTAGAAATAGATGAAGTGTTCCGAATCCATACTAATTACGCCCGAAGGAATAGACTCCCACGAGAAGTACACATAAGATTCACCAGAATGTCAATGAATTAAATGCACCAGCTAAAAGAAAACAAATATTAACAAAATTAGTAAAACAAGACATAGATATAGCTTGTCTACAAGAAGTACACATAAAAGATCAACACAGAAAATATTTTGAATTTCCGTAACTAGGAGTACTATATACGTCACTAATGGAACAAAAACAGAGAGGAATAGCAGTCTATATTAGGAAAGGAATTAAAGCCAAATTAAAATACCAAGATACAGAGGGAAGGGTGCTAATAATAGAACTACAAATGGAACAAAAATCATGGCTGTTGGTGACAATCTATGCTCCAAATGAGAATCAAAAAGAATTATTTAAAAACTTACATGAAAAACGTATAGAAATTGGACAAGGAAATATCTGTATAATTGGAGATTATAATGCAGAAGTGAATGTAAAAAAGGATTATATTAGCAACGCAAAAAATAAAAAGAAACGGAAAACACTACCTAGGACATTTTTTTGAGATGGCACATGAATTCAATTTATCTGACCAATGGAGGAAACGGAACCCCATAAAAAAGGAATATACCTTTTTCTCGAATCCACACAAATCGTGGTCTCGGTTGGACATGGCATGGATGAATGGGGAAGTAGGACAAGATTTGGAAACAATAGAAATAATGCCAAATACATGGGCCGACCATAACCCCCTGGACAGGTCAGAAAAAAGGAGGTGGACACTAAAAGCCCAAATTTTAAAGGAAAAAGAATTTATCATAAGGATTAGGATTTATTGATTTTGTTTAACTTTTTAATCATGCGAATATGTTACCTGGCGACTGACCTCTATGCTTTGCGAGAGTCCCCACTCGCGCAGCTTTGGCCCTCAAAGTTAACGAGGGCCCACCTTGAGGAGGGGTGTTTAAACCAAGAGAGGTGGCAAAAACGGAGGCTAAGGGGATTTTTAGTTAGGTTTTTAATTCGGATCTTAAGGGGTCCCAGGGAGGGGGGTGGGACGGTGGACGAGGTAAATTGCCCACCGGGGGATTTTTTCAGACC
>NW_015389891.1:134437-135760 GCF_001527695.2 Protobothrops mucrosquamatus
ACAGTCGAGAAAGCGGAGGTTTTTTATCGGCAATACTGTACCTCAGAGGAAGATTTGAGGGATTGTGGAGAAGGAAGAAATACGACAGTTAAAAGGAGGGATGTTGAACAATTGTCGGTAAGAAGAGGGATAGAACAGAGTATGGAGGAAGTGTGGGAAATGGTCAAGACAGGATGGAACGGGGGAAGTTTAGCTGAGGTGAAGGAAATAATAACCAGAAGTACAAAGTCACGACAAAGGCTGAATAATGGGAGAGGAGTATAGGATCTGGTCAACAAATATCAGAGGGTTAAATGCACCAGTAAAACGTAGGAAGGTTTTTAATAAACTCCTTAAATTGAATGTGGACATTATAGCTTTACAGGAAGTTCATATAAAATCTGGCCAGGAATTTTTATTAGAAAGACCTAAATTAGGTCGATTATACGTTTCACTTGATCAAAAAAAAAAAAAGGGGTGTTGCTCTATATGTTAAACAGAAGATAACTTCGAAACAAATATATAATGATAAAGAAGGTAGGGTTCTGATTGTTGATGTTAAGCTTAATAAAAAGAATATAATTTTTGTTGTAATATATGCTCCAAATGGCGCTCAAGTATCCTTTTTCAAAAATGTATACAATAGGCTAAGAGATATGGAGGGAGATGGTTTCTGTATAATAGGAGACTTCAATGCGATTGTAGATAAAACCAAGGATCATAAAGGCATGGAGGCAATGAAAGAACATAAAAAAAATATTACCCAAAATTTTCTTTGAGATGTGTCGGGATTTTAGCCTATAGGATGTTTGGAGAGAGAGGAATCTTGACAAGAGGGAATATACTTATTACTCCAACAGGCACAGATCATGGACTAGAATAGATATGTTGTGGTGCACTAAAGAATTAACCTCAGAAATACATAAAATAAACATAGAACCCAGTCTCTGGGCTGATCATAATCCGATAAGTTTATGTTTGAAAGGTCAAAGATATAGGCCGAGATGGACCTTTCAAAGAGGGATTCTCAAGGAAAAAGAATTCAGAGAAAGTATGGAGAAAGAAATGCATCTTTTCTTTCAAGTGAATGATAATGAGAAGACATCTTTACAGAATCTTTGGGATACGGCTAAAGCATATTTGAGGGGGGTTATTATCTCATATACGGCTAAGAGGAATAAAGAGAAACAGCAATATAAGATAAGGCTGGAAGCAAATTATAAACAGGCGGAAACACTGTTCCAGAGAGACCCTGGAAATAAAGGATTGAAAATAAAAATGGATTTAATTAAACATAAACTCAATTTAGAGGAATCAGAAAAACATGCACAAAAATTACAGGCA
>NW_015389891.1:137429-144918 GCF_001527695.2 Protobothrops mucrosquamatus
AAACATATAAACTTCAGGCTTACGCTGATGACCTAGCATTCATTTTAGAAGACCCCGAACACTCTGGGCAGAAATTTGAAATTTTAGAAGTTTATGGAGAGTATGCAAGTTTAAAAATAAACAAAAATAAAACAAAGATTATCGCTAAAAATATGACCGATATTCAAAAAAGATCTCTCGAAGTCAAATTAGGTATACAAGTGTTTCCTAAATTTAAATATTTAGGGATAGTTATTTCCGCGCGCTGTTCGTCAATTAAAGAAGATAATTATGTCAAATTAATGCAAAAAATTAAAGTGGATCTAGAACGTTGGAAAAATTTACACCTCTCATTACTTGGGAGAATTGCTGCTGTAAAAATGAATATCCTACCCAAATTAATATTTTTATTTCAGAATATTCCAAATTTTTTAGATAGGATTTTTTTTAAGGAATTAAATAAAATAACCTTAGATTTTGTATGGGCTGGTAAGAAGGCCAGAATAAAATTAAAGGCTTTACAGGATGCTAAGGAAAGGGGTGGTTTAGGCTTTCCTGATTGGGAAATATATTACTTGGCCGTGGCCCTTTCTTGGATTAGAGACTGGATAACCTTAAAAAATCAAAGGTGTATTCAGTTAGAGGGATATGACCTCCAGCAGGGATGGCATGCTCAGATGTGGAGGGGGCAAAATAGGAATTATCAATATTTTTTAAAGCACAAGGTCCGGCAAGGTTTAATTAAAAGTTGGAACATTGTCAAATCCCAATATTATATAAAGATTCTGACTTGGTTATCGCCATTGGAGGCAGTTATATACCCCAATTTGCTTAGGAAAGACAAGGTTATCAGGTATAAAGATATTTTGACAGAAGAGGGTCTTTTAAAATATAAGCAAGAGTTAAAACAACAAGGAATAGATTTAGAGTGGTGGTATTATCTTCAAATTAAAGAAAGATATTTGAAAGATAAACATGAATGGGGTATTTATAGTCAAGATACGGGGCTAGATAAAATTCTGTTGGGTCCGGAAAAAAAACAAATAAGGAATATTTACAAACACCTATTGGAGTACAGGTTGTTTGAAGAACAGGTTAAAGAAACAATGGTGACATGGGCGATAGATCTAGGACACAATATCAATTTGGATCGGTGGCAGCAGGTATGGATACGAAACGATAAAATTACATTGGCGTCTTTTAAAGAAAATTCGTATAAGATGATCTACAGATGGCATCTCCCTCCAACAAGATTAGCCAAAATGTATAAAGCAGGCATGTCCAAAGTCCGGCCCGCGGGCCATTTGCGGCCCGCGTTCCGGTTTAATCCGGCCCTCTAACAGCCCTCCCTGCTCTATGTAAATGCGGCCCTCCCACGGCCCTATCAGAAAGTTTATTGTGTCTGCCGCGCTCACTCCTCCTCACTGCCTGGCGGGGTCTCCCTCGACCAACAGGCAGCGGCTGTTCTCGATCCTCCCGACAGAGCTGGCCCCATCCAAGGCGCACGTGGCCGTGGAACCGCGTGGAGAAGCCCTGGGATCCCCGTTGAGAGCAGCTCGCCGGAGGCTCTGAGCGGGCCAGCCCTCCTGCAAGCTACGGCCCCTGCGATCCCGGCTGCCAGGAAGGAAGAGGGAGATGCAGCAATGGTAGGAGAGGAGAGCCTCCTCCTGGGGCCCGGTGGCGGCTTCCTTGCCCTCTTCCTCCTCCTCCCCTTCTTCCTCCTGCTGCCCCACGGGCGGCTCGGGCTGGTGCCGGGGCACGGGGGGGAGCAGTCGGGCTGGCAGAGGGGCTGGCAGCCCCCGCTGTGGCTACATCGGATGGGCGGAGGGTAAGCCCGGGCAGCGTGGAGTCCTGCCGGTGGTGCCGGCTTCTTCGCCCTCCTCCTCCCCTTCCTCCTGCTGCCCTCCGGGCTCTGCTCCAAGGGGAGGCAGGGGGTGGGAAAGGGCTCCTCGCGAGGGAAGCGGCTGCCAAAGCTGGGGGCGGTGAAGGGGGGGAGGGGTGGCAGAACAAAGCCCGGCTGGAATTTGTGACGAAATTGAGTGCAGTTTCCTTGTCCAATGACACTGTCCGCAGAAGAATAGATGACATGTCTGCTCATATTCTTGATCAGGTAATCCAAGAAATTAAATCTGCTCCACTTCCAATATTTAGTATCCAGCTTGATGAATCTATAGACGTTGCAAACCGTTCCCAGTTACTGGTTTACGTGAGGTATATTAACGATGGCGACTTTAAAGATGAGTTCCTGTTTTGCAAACCTCTTGAAACGACAACTACTGCACGTGATGTAGTCAGGTCCAGAAATATTGGCACATCAACACAATTCGAACATCTTTGACTTATAGCACTTTGCATATGTGCCTCCCACTTGTTAAGGGACCAAAGGTAATGAACAATTGGCTTCTCAGCTGTTCCATGGCCAGGTGTGTGATATTCCCTCATTACTCCAATTACAATGTACAGATAAAAGGCCCAGAGTTCATTTCAAGTGTGCTATTTGCATTTGGAATCTGTTGCTGTCAACTCTCAAGATGAGATCCAAAGAGCTGTCACTATCAGTGAAGCAAGCCATCATTAGGCTGAAGAAACAAAACAAACCCATCAGAGAGATAGCAAGAACATTAGGTGTGGCTAAAACAACTGTTTGGAACATTCTCAAAAAGAAGGAACGCACTGGTGAGCTCAGCAACACCAAAAGACCCGGGAGTCCACGGAATACAACTGTGGTGGATGACCGAAGAATTCTTTCCCTGGTGAAGAAAACACCCTTCACAACAGTTGGCCAGATAAAGAACACTCTCCAGGAGGTAGGTGTTATGTGTGTCAAAGTCAACAATCAAGAGAAGACTTCACCAGAGTGAATACAGAGGGTTCACCACAAGATGTAAACCATTGGTGAGCCTCAAAAACAGTTTGCCAAACAACATCTAACAAAGCCTTCAGTTCTGGAACAAGATCCTATGGACAGATGAGACCAAGATCAACTTGTACCAGTGATGGGAAGAGAAGAGTATGGAGAAGGAAAGGAACTGCTCATGATCCTAAGCATACCACCTCATCAGTGAAGCATGGTGGTGGTAGTGTCATGGCGTGGGCATGTACGGCTGCCAATGGAACTGGTTCTCTTGTATTTATTGATGTGACTGCTGACAAAAGCAGCAGGATGAATTCTGAAGTGTTTCGGGCAATATTATCTGCTCACAATTCAGCCAAATGCTGCAGAACTCATTGGACAGCGCTTCACAGTGCAGATGGACAATGACCCAAAGCATACTGCAAAAGCAACCAAAGAGTTTTTGAAGGGACAGAAGTGGAATGTTATGCAATGGCCAAGTCAATCACCTGACCTGAATCCCGTTGAGCATGCATTTCACTTGTTGAAGACAAAACTGAAGGGAAAATGCCCCAAGAACAAGCAGGAACTGAAGACAGTTGCAGTAGAGGCCTGGCAGAGCATCACCAGGGATGAAACCCAGCGTCTGGTGATGTCTATGAGTTCTAGACTTCAGGCTGTGATTGACTGCAAAGGATTTGCAACCAAGTATTAAGAAGGAAAAGTTTGATTTATGATTATTATTCTGTCCCATTACCTTTGGTCCCTTAACAAGTGGGAGGCACATATGCAAACTGCTGTAAGTCCTACACCGTTCACCTGAGTTGGATGTACATACCCTCAAATTAAAGCTGACAAGTCTGCAGTTAAAGCACATTGTGTTTGTTTCATTCCAACTCCATTGTGGTGGTGTATAGAGCCAAAGATGTTCGAATTGTGTCGATGTGTCAATATTTCTGGACCTGACTGTATTTGACACGGTTCATTTCTGAAAAAGCATAAGATATCTTGGGAAAAGGTTTGTGGTATTTGCAGATGGTGCTCCAGCTATGCTAGGATGTAGATCTGGATTTCAACGTTTGGTACTGAATGAGTCACCAAAAGTCATCGGAACTCACTGTATGATTCATCGGCAACTATTAGCAACAAAGACGCTGCCACAAGAGTTACGAGAAGTAATGAAAAGTGTCATAAATTCTGTCAAGGGAAGCAGTTTAAACACACGACTGTTTTCACAACTGTGCAACAAGTTGGATGCGCCAAACAATGCTCTATTTCACACTGAAGTGAGATGGTTGTCGAAAGGAAAAGTTTTAAAACATGTTTTTGAGCTTCGTGATGAACTCAAAACGTTTTTTAGTCAGAAAGCAAGACCGCAGTTTGAAGTTCTTTTCAGCGGTAACAGTGAACTGCAGAAAATAGCTTACTTGGTTGACATCTTTGCCATCTTGAATGAGTTAAATTTATCACTGCAACTTGCCTCGATTTGTCTGAAAAGATCCGATCACTCCAAATGAAACTGCAGCTTTGGCAAAAAAAATTGGATGAAAATAAAATTTACATGTTGCCTACCTTATCTGCTTTCTTTGAGGAACATGACATTGAACCAGACAACAGGATTACGATAAGTTCTGTTAAAGAACACCTGCGCATGCTTGCGGATGAAACTCATCGTACTTTCCAAATCTACCTGACACCCCATTTGCACTTGCCAGAAACCCATTCATAGTCAACGTTGAAAATGTTCCTGAGACAGCACAAGAGGAGTTCATTGATTTAACAGCGATGCAGCGAGAACTGATTTCTCCACAATGCCAGTTACAAAATTCTGGATCAAATGTTTGCAGTCATATCCTGTTCTGTCTGAGACTGTATTGCGCCTTCTTCTTCCATTTCCAACAACTTATCTTTATGAAACAGGGTTTTCCAGCTTGTTGGTTATCAGGTCTAAGTTGTTGTGGCTCCGTCTTGTGAGCCCCCCTTATCGGAGGAAGAAGGCTCCGAACATGAAGGAGAGGAGATGGCTAGGCCTCCCTCTCCAGGACCCTCCTCTTTGGCAATGCCTCAGGTGTCTCCCGACGGAGAAGAGATTGACCAGGAGCCAGGTGGTTCTGAGATTGGCCAGGAGCCAGGTGTTTCTGAGATTGGCCAGGAGCCAGGTGTGTCCGATAATGAGGAAGAAAAGTTGTGGCTGGATCCACGCCAGCGAAGGAGCGATAAGCGTGCACAGCAGAAAAAGAGACGTGCCAGAGATTAAGCTGAGTCACTGGACCACACCCCACAGGCTATAAAAGGGTGGTGGTGGCCATTTGGACCTCTGTGACGGACAAAAGCTGAATCTCTGGCAAAGTAGTGTGCTGTTCAACTATGTGTATTGTTTTTGTTTCTGTGTGTTTGGAGTAAAAAGGTCTTGGCAGGCAGCTACGGAGCTGCTGCCAAGTTTCTTATCTGTGCATTGGTGTCTGGAGAAGTCTTTAAACCCTCGGACGGCTGTTTGGGTGTGTGGGTCGGAATGGGGACAGAACGTAAGTACAGAAGTAGACTTGTTGTGGAAGATGATCTTTGTTGTGCTCTTGCAAAGACTGCCCCGAGAATTTCTGATCTGGTGAAAAAGAAGCAATCTCAACCTTCGCACTGATGTTGGCTTTTTACGGATACTGTTGAAAAATGTAGCAATGTAGTTTACTGTTATATTAAGACTGTTACCCATGCTACACCATGCTTCAAGAAAAAATTTCATTTTTTTGTAATTAAAAATAAATATTTAACAATATATAATTACATATTGTTTTTGTGATTAATCACTATGCTTTAATTATGTTCAATGCAAATACATCCTGCATATCAGATATTTACATTGCGATTCATAACAGTAGCAAAATTACAGTTATGAAATAGCAACGAAAATAATTTTATGGTTTGGGGTCACCACAACATGAGGAACTGTATTAAGGGGTCGCTGCATTAGAAAGGTTGAGAACCACTGACCTAGAGGCACCTGGGTGTTAGTAGACTTGGTAGACTTACTAATATAAAGGAGAAGACTAAGTGACCTTGAATAATAGCTGCTGGACTTATTGATAAGAAGTTAGCTATTCATTGCATTTATTATAGAGACTGTTTCTTGTTTTGGTGAATGGTGGATTGTTTCACGGAGGCTTTATTTTCGATCTCTTTTTTTTTTTTTGGATTAAGAGCTTGAAACAAAGAAGTGTAACCTGTATGGATTAGTTTTTCTTTTTTCTTTTAAATAACATTTCATAGATATTTGGATTATAAAACATTGGAGAAGATGAAGATTACAACACATTTAACAACAGCCACCTCAACATTACAGAGTCATGTGGCGCAGAAAACACTGGACTCTACAATACAGCAAGATAAATTTGACATGGAATTGAAAAATATGATACGGGCACTACAGCTTTATTCTAGCAAGCTTAAGCTAGAAATAATACTCAACCCAGATAGGGAGTTTTACACAGATGAGAGCAACTTTCTGGAGAAAGGGAGGAGCTAGGTTATAGTGGTCACCCTTATGGGAGTATATAAAGGCTCATCTCTTTCTCTTTTAACATTTCTGCTCAAAAGGCAAAAATAATTGCACCTACAAAGGTAACAGAAGTAACCGCCATCTCTGCTTTAAACTGGTGGTTTTTTGGAACTTGTAGCTGGAATCCTACCCCCAAATCCTGGATCTTGGACACGGCCAGTAGCTTATTTCTGTTAGCAGACAGTCCCTGTGGCATTACGATGGCCGGCCAGCCTGCCTACAATCTGCAGCTCCTACCAGCATCACGTTAATGGAAGCTAAGAAATTGACTTTGGGAAAAATAATGAGGGTCCAAATCCCGTAGATCAGGGGTCCCCAACTCCCGAGTCATGGCCCTTTTGGAACTGGGCTGCGGAAGCGGGTGTATGCACCATGTGCAACTCCACTGGTGTGAGTAGCAGGCGAGTGCACATGTGTGCATGCAGCTCCATTTTATGAGGGGTGGGCTCGTGTGCTTGACGCTTGCACAAATGGAGCTGTGCAGGTGTATGCTTGCCCACCACTCGTGCATAACCATTCTCTCTTCCTTCCACCGCCCGCCGGCCTGCAAAAGCTGGGGATTGCTGCCATAAAGATTGGCAACCTTACCCTGCGCGGCAACCTTACCCTGCGCGACTTCAGCAGGTGTCTGGGCAGGGGGAAGGAAGCAACTTGTCTACCACCATGCTAGCGCTGCCGCATTGCTTCTCAATCCCATGCACAGGCCCCATGGGCCTGTCACACAAAGGAGGGGGGTGAACCCAGCGCCGGACCGGCGCCTCCCTGCCGACCTTTCTGCTGGATGGGGCCGCCGCCAAGCCTGTCCACAACTGGATTCTGTCAGCCGAGGTCGGGGCCGGTTCTGGGAGGCCGTCAGCTGTTGGGCGCCGGAGCTCGGCAACGCTGCCGGCCTCCCAACCAACCTCTTCACCAGTCAGGGTCGCCGCCGGGACTGTCTGCAGACTGGATTCCATTAGCCGAGGTCAGGGCCGGTTCCGGGAGGTCATCAGCTGTTGGGCACTGGAGCTCAATGGGGAGGGGAATTTCCATGGACCATAGCATGGATCGAAGAAAGGTGGCTCAGAGCTGCAGGAGACAGTGGCGCAAGGGAGGGAGGTTGGCGACGCCTCAGCAAGGGGGGGGAA
>NW_015389891.1:147153-149943 GCF_001527695.2 Protobothrops mucrosquamatus
AAAGTTCTTGGGGCCTTTCCCCATAGTAAGGATCATCAACCCAGTCACAGTAGAGCTAAAACTCCCTAAAGTCTTAGGGAAAATTCACCCAGTTTTCCATTGTAGCTTGTTGAAACCTTATCGGGGCTCCATGTTAAGACCTCCTCCAAAAAAGGCACCTGGGCCCCTCGTGGTTGCAGGACAAACCCACTACGAAGTAAAGCGCATTCTTGATTCTAGAATTTTCAGAGGGAAATTGCAGTACCTAGTGCAATGGAAGGGGTACCCATTATCTGACGCCACCTGGGTGAAATCCAGTGAAGTGAAAGCTGACCGATGGGTCAAAAGGTTTCATGTGAAAAACCCCACCAAACCAATAGATGACTCTTAACCTATGCTTTTATTTACTTTACAGGATCTGTCCTTCGTCTAAGGGGCCCCCGGATGTCAAGTCTGCTAACATTGGATGTTCTTGCTTGCCATATGTGAAGAAGCAAACATATCTTATTTAGTCTACATATCACTTCAAGGGTTAAAGCAGACATTACTAACCGTGTGAATGGGGAGGAATGCCAGTGAATAATAACATTATCTTAGCATAGCACAGCCAAGGTGAGCGTAACAGCAGAGAGCAATAGCAGAGAATAGGGGGGGGGGGGCGACTCACCCTTCAAATTAATTGGAGCATATGATTGATGACTGTGAAAGGAAGGAGGGAGTTGTGCTTTGTCACGAGTGCTTGGGTGGTGGGGGTTTCAGTTTTTGGCTTCCTTTTGTTCGTGCCGAAGCATGTAATCTATTAAAGGATTCTTTAATAGCCTCAAAGTTCTTTGAAAAGTTACTTCTTCTCGGAACCATGTCACAAAGGTAACAGAAGTAACCGCCATCTCTGCTTTAAACTGGTGGTTTTTTTGGAACTTGTAGATGGAATCCTACCCCCAAATCCTGGATCTTGGACATGGCCAGTAGCTTATTTCTGTTAGCAGACAGTCCCTGTGGCATTACGATGGCCAGCCGGCCTGCCTACAATCTGCAGCTCCTACCAGCATCACGTTAATGGAAGCTAAGAAATTAACTTTGGGAAAAATAATGAGGGTCCAAATCCCGTAGATCAGGGGTCCCCAACTCCCGAGTCATGGCCCTTTTGGAACTCTGCTGCGGAAGCGGGTGTGCACGCCAGGTGCAACTCCACTAGTGTGAGTAGTGGGTGAGTGCATGTGTGCATGCAGCTCCATTTTATGAGGGGTGGGCTCGTGTGCTTGACGCTTGCACAAATGGAGCTGTGCAGGTGTGCTTGCCCACCACTCGTGCATAACCATTCTCTCTTTCTTCCACCGCCCGCCGGCCTGCAAAAGCTGGCGATGGAACAAGAAGTTTTGGGGACACTTTTGAGCCTTCCCCTGCTGCTTTGAGCTCCTCCGCTATTTGCAGAGACAGAGAGAGGCACTTGTGCTTCTCTCTCTCTCTAAGCGGATTTGCCCCCTTGCAGGGCTCCTGATTGGCCCTGCGCCTGAGTGCCCCGCCCCTGGGAGAAGCGCAGCCAGGAAGTCCCTTTCCCTGGCTGGCCCCGTCCAAGGTGCATGTGGCCGGGGAACCGCGCGGGGAAGCCCCGGGATCCCCGCTAGGAGCAGCCCGCCAGAGCCTCAGCTGAGCAGGCCAGCCTTCCCGCAAAAGCTGTGGCCCTGAGGGAGAGCAGCCCCTGCAATCCCCAGCCGCAGGACCATTGGCCCAGCTGGCCGGGAAGGCGCGCTGGAGTCCCGGCTGCTTTGTCGGCGAAGAATGTGAGATGAGCAGAAGATGGGGGGGAGAGAAAGGGAGGAGGGAGGCATTTTCCAACCAGCAGCAGAGGAGCCCCGGCCAGACCCGCGGGAGTGCCTCCTCCTGGGGCCCGGTGCCGGCTTCCTTGCCCTCCTCCTCCTCCCCTTCTTCCTCCTGCTGCCCCCCCTGGGTGGCAGTCCCGGTTGGGGCGGGAGCCGGTGGGGGCATAGCTCTCTGGGCGATGCTGGTGGATCGCGGATCGCTGGGAGCGCCGCACGGTACAGAGCATCCCCAGCTCCTCCAGCATGACGGACCTAGCGGCAGCATGGGAGGCTCTAGAGTTGGTACTGGCAGGAGGTGGATTGTTGCCCCGGTTCCGACCGAGGACGGCGGCAGCGCGGGAGAAGGTTTGGCGATGCAGCTGACAGGGGTGTATTCCTTTGGAGGTCATCAGCTCTGACAAAGGTCCACATTTCATCACCAAAGTAGTTCAAGGCTTGATCCCTTGCCTTGAACATCGCCTGCTCTGCTTATCACTCCCAACCTAGGGTTGAATGAACCAACTGGACAGTTGGCCAAAATTGCCCAAGAGGTGCCACTGCCATGGTCCCAAGGCCCTACCAAATTGTGCTGTTGCAATTACATTATCAGTTCTGCTCGCCAGTAAGCATGAAGACCTTCAGCTCATCAACAGAGTCGCAGAAATATCTGAAAAATACGGCTTGAAGCACCTCAAAAACCAAGATCGTGGTCGTCAGCAAACAACCCGTTAATTTACCACCAATAAATTCGGAAGGAATACCATTAGAAAAAGTGGAAAGGATCACGCACCTCGGATCTAATTTACATGAAATCTGGGACGTGAACATTGAAGTAAACTGGGACGTGAACATTGAAGTAAAGACAAAAATAGAGAAAGCTCGAAGAGCATTCTTCAAAACATAAAATGTCTTCTGCAGTCACGACATAAATCTAAGACTGAAAATCAGGCTTGTCAGATGTTATATTTTTTTCTATTTTCTGGTGTAGATTTTCTCCTTGGATTCCTGCAAT
>NW_015389892.1:0-28840 GCF_001527695.2 Protobothrops mucrosquamatus
TATTATTATTATTATTATTATTATTATTATTATTATTATTATTATTATTATTATTATTATTATTATTATTATTATTATTAACAGCTGCCTCTCTTAGCAATAGAAATTTTGGGCTCACTTGTGGTCATACGTCAAGGACTATCTGTGCTTATTCGTGGCAGAAAAGGAACAAGGGAGGATTAAAAATTAACCCAGGAAATCTATTAATCCAGCGACCAATTAAGCATGATGTTTGAACACAGCTATACAAATAATCACGGTTCCTCCCTTGCTATACTTTTATAAAGGAAGAATACACAGACCATTTCAAGGATAAGATTCAAATCTATTCGTGAACATTGGACTTACGTTGCTAGAGGTGTTATCTGCCAGGAAAATTTCTATAAAACAGCTTATTATGGGGAAAGCCCACAAAGCATATATGACTGCAGTGACCATACATGGTTTGTTATAAAGCCCTTTATTTCAGAAAGCTGTTTTGTATATTTATTTTCCAAAAACTCACTTTTGTCCTTTATTTTGCTCCCTTGATTTTTTTTTCCTGTACAACTGGTACCACTTAATGCACACTCCCTTTCACATTCATGGGAAAAAATGTGGAAACTGAATTGTCTTTTTAAAAATATAAGGTTTGGTAATTTTAGATAATTTTATTAGAATAGGAGGTTTGTAAAGTTTTTCTTGGCATTGCTCTTGAATGTCCCTTTGTAATGCAAAGCTATGAACATAAAGCATTTATT
The DNA here is from genome assembly GCF_001527695.2 of Protobothrops mucrosquamatus. Classification (NCBI taxonomy): domain Eukaryota; kingdom Metazoa; phylum Chordata; class Lepidosauria; order Squamata; family Viperidae; genus Protobothrops; species Protobothrops mucrosquamatus. The sequence goes on from NW_015389892.1 coordinate 741, forward strand.
ATGATTTTATCCTGATAAGCCTCTCTCAGATTTTCCCCTTTTTTCAGGTTTGTCCTTTACGTTAGCCAAGAAAATATGGTCACTGTACGTATGACTGAAAATTACATGCCACAAAAAGAAAGAAAAATTACATTGCTAATTCTTTGCATAAAATAAACGCGCTAGCTAAATTTGCATATTGCTGTGGGTAGAAGGTCAACAACAATGAATGTGAGGTTTTGTACAATCTGATAAATTAAAGGTTGACTCAGCCTTCCATCCTTCCAAGGTCGGTAAAATGAGGACCCAGATTGTTGGGGGCAATAAGCTGACTCTGTAAACCACTTAGAGAGGGCTGTAAAGTACTATGAAGCGGTATATAATTACATTTAGGCAAGAAAAACCAAATGCACAGGTATAGTATAGGGGGTACCTTGCTCAATAGTAGTAACTGTGAGAGGGATCTCGGAGTCCTAGTGGACAATCATTTAAATATGAGCCAGCAGTGTGCTGCAGCTGCCAAAAAAGCCAACACAATGCTAGGCTGCATTAACAGAGGGATAGAATCAAGATCATGTGAAGTGTTAATATCACTTTACAATGCCTTGGTAAGGCCACACTTGGAATACTGCATCCAGTTTTTGTCACCGTGCTGTAAAAAAGATGTTGAGACTCTAGAAAGAGTACAGAGAAGAGCATCAAAGATGATTAGGGGACTGGAGGCTAAAGCATATAAGGAACGGTTGTTGAAATTGGTTATGTCTCATTTAATGAAGAGAAAGACGAGGGGGGACATGATAGCAGTGTTCCAATATCTCAGGGGCTGCCCCAAAGAAGAGGGAGTCAAGCTATTCTCCAAAACTCCTGAGGGCAAGACAAGAAGCAACGGATGGAAACTAATCAAGGAGAGAAGCCACCTAGAACTAAGGAGAAACTCCCTGACAGTTAGAACAATTAACTAGTGGAACAACCTGCCTCCAGAAGCGGTGAATGCTCCAACACTGGAAGTTTTTAAGAAGAAACTGGACAGCCATTTGTCCGAAATGGTATAGGGTTTCCTGCCTGAGCAGGGGGTTGGACTAGATGACCTCCAAGGTCCCTTCCAACTTTACTACTACTACTACTACTACTACTACTACTACTACCACTACCACTACTACTACTACTATTATTATTATTATTATTATTATTATTATTATTATTAATTAATTAATATTAATATTATTATTATTAAAGTGCTATTGCTATTGCTATTCCAAGCTCGGGAGGGGGGAGCAGATTTAGCGAGATGGGTGGCTTTGGGAGGTATCAAATCAAAAGCAGATTTGGCCCAGCATCACCCAATGCTTTGTCCCTTCCTTTGAATGTGATGAAAAGGTTAACAATTGAAGATAGGACTGGAGAGTAACCGCGTTCACTGTTTTTCATTTTCAGTGGACAGCAATCCAATCAAGTCAAATTGAGGTTTAGCCGTGGCCTTACTGCTCTTCTTCTACCATTCAAACACCGTCCTAAGCTGGGGAGGTGGGGAATCACATTCTGATTATTTAAAGAACGGCAGACCTGGCAATTTCCCAACTATCAGATTCAATTTCCTTTCTGCTTGCATCTTCTAAAGGATCTTTAAAACTATCTCCCTCATTTCTGTTTGAGAGAACTGCGCCGGGGCAATTCCTTTCCTGCTCACCACATTGTCTGGATTACCATAAAACCTTTTTTTGCTAGGTTCGTTCAAGACCCAGGAACCCGTTTGCACCTAAATTATCCAGTTTGGACTGCGTTAACCTCAGTTGTGGACTCTCTGTGTGGCTTCATGTGCCAGGCGCACCCAGCCTGTTTATATTCAATCATGGTTTCAGACACTATACAAAGTTGGGAAATGGGTGAACTGGGAACCAGATTAAGCCTGTTGTGTGAGCACAGGCTCCAGAATTGGTAGTGTTGTGCATGCAGAGTTGCTGTTGTCCAGTCTGGCTATTTTCCTATTGCAAGGACTACATCACCCATCTTGTTGCAATGTGGTCTCTCCAGTTCTTTATGTATCCCTTGCTACAGCCTTCTCCCTGTTCCAGGGGACTAACCATTTTTTTGCGCTCTAAGACAGTGTTTCTTAATCTTGGCAACTTTAAAACACGTGGATCTCAACTCCCAGAATTCCCCAGCTGGCATGCACCGGCTGGGGAATTCTGGGAGTTGAAGTCCACCCCTGTTAAAGTTGCTAAGATGGCAAAACACTGCACTAAGACATGTTCCTCCTTCTCCTTCATCCCCTCTCTGTCACTTTGGCTTTCACATGACTTCAGTTTTGGAAATCAACAAGCCAGCCTTATCAGGAGCTACCTGGGAAACAGCCGAAGAACAAACAGCAGTCAGAAAGGAAGGTTTTTGAGTCAACAAGGAGCAGGTTGAACAGGAACTGCTGGAGCTGTGTGTGAGAGAGAGAGAGAGAGAGCTAGAAGCCCAGGAAGAGGCGAGTTCGAGAATACTCTGAGGACACATATGCCCCTGTGTTGATCCACTGGTCCATAAATTAAGGGATTCACACAACAAACCAAGCAGAACACACAATACCTAGCCCTCCTTCGGGTCCTCCCAATCAGATCTAGCCCCTATTGTTGGATTAAGAGAATAATGTGATGGCATGGTCCTTAATTTCAGCAAATTAAACAATTCCAAATTCTCCCCACTTAGGCCTCCCAGCGATGGGACCACAGGACTGTTTTGTATCTCCGTCCTTCCCAATGAACCTGTTTAATAAGCAATAACGGTGCCAATTTTCTTATTGGGTGAGCAAATTCCTATAGCAGAGTTTCCTTGCCAAAGGGAACTAATTTGACCAGGCCGGCCTGTTCTTCATTACTTGCCAGCTAGCTCTAACAATTGGGTTATTGTGTTAGACTTGTGACATTTCTTAACATTTCGTTTCATTTTTCACATTTGCTTACCCTCCTCGTACAGAAGAGTTTCTCAACCTCAGCAACTTTGAGCTGTGTGGACTTCAATTTTCCAGAATTCCCCAGCCTAACTGGCTGGGGAATTCTGGGAGTTGAAGTCCACACAGCTTAAAGCTGTTGAGGTTGAGAAACATTGCTTTAGAGAGATCTGGCAACTTGAAGACGTGTGGACTTCAGAATAGAGCTGGAAGGGACCTTGGAGGTCTTCTAGTCCAGCCCCCTGCTCAAGCAGAAGATCCTATACCATTTCAGACAAGTGGCTGTCCAGTGACTGTCCTCGACTTACGATCAAACTTGAGCCGAAAATTTCTGTTGCTAAGCAAGACGGTTGTTAAGTGGGCTTCGCCCCGCTATACGACTTTTCTTGCCACAGTTGTTAAGCGAACCGCTGCAGTTGTTAAGTTAGTAATACGGTTGTGAAGTAAATCTGGCTTCCCCATTGACTTTGCTTGTCAGAAGGTCGCAAAAGGGGATCACGTGACCCCCGGGAGACGGCCACCGTCATAAATATGAGTCAGTTGCCAAGCGTCTGAATTTGGATCACGTGACCCTGAGGGATGCTGCAACGGTCGTTAACTGTGAAAAACAGTCATAAGTCACTTTTTTAAGTGTCCATGTAACTTCGAACGGTCACTAAATGAACTTCTGTAACTCGAGGACTACCTGAAGTCACGAAGCTAGGTACTTCCTGCCTTCTGTACTTCTCTCTCTGTGTCTCTGTCTCTGTCTCTGTCTCTGTCTCTGTCTCTGTCTCTCTCTCTCTCTTAGAGTTTTATTGGTTTATAATATACAGTACAATTGAAATACAAAATAAATAGCAGGAAAGATGGGAAAGGAAAAAGGGAGTAGAGAAGTGAGGTAAGGGATAAAAAACGGGGGGGGGGAGGCACTGACTTCCAACTTCCTTTGGATTGCACCAAACTTCAAACCTCCACTTTTCATTGCCTCCTGCACTTCTCAAATTTTACTTTTCTATACTTCCCCCCCCCACACACACACACACAGCACAGTCAGGTTTCCAAAATTGATTTGTGGGAGGGGGGTGGACATCCAGGATATGAACTCCCATCTCATTTCACCCCTAAGACTTCCTTTTAGATTAAATCTCTGCGGTCAAACCTTAATTTTTGTCAAGCACCTTGCATTTTAAAGGAGGGTATTGATCAGGGCTCTTCAAACTTGGCCCTTTTACAATTTGTGGACTTCAACTTCCAGAATTCCTCAGCCAGCGTGCCTGGCTGAGGAATTCTGGGAGTTGAAGTCCACAAGTCATAAAACAGCCAAGTTTGAAGACCCCTGGTGTTGATAATACATGTGCTAATGCCAGATTCAGTCAGGAACGGTGAGCATCAGAAAGGTCTTTGAACTGTAGTCCCTGACCTAGTTTGAACACAAAGGCTAATATTCTGTGCAGTACAATTTTAGGACGGTAGGAAGAGAATGGTTGCCAATTCAACCAAGAGTACAAACACCTGAGGCCGACATATGAAAAACGTGCCCATTCAAGCTGGCATGGAGATCTATGTTTTGAAGCTGGAAATGTCAGAGCTTCTTAGTGTCTCTGCTAGGCATCTGCTGATAGAACTGAAAGACGGACAGCAGGATGTCAGTCACAATTTCTAGGAATTTAGCTTTAATACAAGTGGATTCTCTACAACAGGGGTCTTCAAACTGGGCCCTTTTATGATGTGTGGACTTCAACTCCCAGAATTCCTCAGCCAGCGTGCCCACTTTCCTTCCAAATACAAAAGGCAGACAGCCCCAGTTGGGTTTTTCAAAGACACACAATGATGCTGGGACACCCCCTTTTTTCCAAGCACCTCTTAAAAAGCACTGGAGGCTACATCTTCCTTCCTTCCTTCCTTCCTTTCTTTTAGAAATTGAGATGCTGTTTACAAGCTAATTGGAACGATAAATCGTGCCAAATGAAAATTCCTCAACAGCAATTTTTGGTTTGCCTATACGTTGATTCAGAGGGAGATTTCTGGGCAAAGACCAGCTATGATGAAAGAATTATCCAATAGGATCGGAAGGCTGGTGAGAGAGAAATATTTTACTTCCATTGGGAATGGCTTCCTGCATGGGTCTCCTGGGATTGATTGATTGATTCAATTTCTATCGCTGCCCATCTCAGTCAATTACTCTGGACAGCTTACAATTCAAAAAGTATAAAAACAATTAAAACAATAAGAAGGATTTTAAAAAAAACAACACATCCCCTGTGAAGGGGATGTGAAAGAAGAAGTATAATTGTTGTAATTAGCACCGGATATCTCAAATTGCAAGTAGGTTAGACATCACAACCACTTGACAATGGGTTCTGCCTTGTGCAATTGTGCCTAGTTTGAAGAGCGTTGGATTCAGACAACCTGCTTGTTCTGTTCAGTCAGATCCCCAGGAGCTCCTTGTTAGGTGGCTGAATGTGGAGGGCAAACGAAATATAATCTTTCACTAAAATTCTTCAAACAAAGGTTGTTTGCTGGAGTGAGTGGCTGTAAATTTTTCAACTTTGGCAAGTTGAAGATGTGTAGACTTCAACTCCCAGAATTCAGCCAGCCAGCAAGAAACTACCAGTAACAAGATGGCTGGAGAATTCTGAAGCCCACACATCTTCAAGTTACAAAGGTTGTGATACGCTGCTTTTGCTAATCCTTTACTGATTAGGCGGTTGGTTTAGATGACCTTTCGAGTTCTCTCATATTCTATACAGCAGGGGTCTTCAAACGTGGCCCTTTTATGACTTGTGGACTTCAACTCCCAGAATTTTATATTGTTTCAAGATGTGTGGACTTCAGTTCCCAAATTTACGGCTGGGCAATTCTAAGAGTTGAAGTTCACCCATATTTCTGGAAGTGGGCTATGGAATTCTGGGAGATGAAGTCCACCCTTCTTAAATGTGCCAGATTTGAAAAACATTGGATTAGATCAGGGATCTTCAAAGTTGGCCCTTTTATGACTTGTGGACTTCAACTCCCAGAATTCCTCAGCCAGGCAAGCTGGCTGAGGAATTCTGGGAGTTGAAGTCCACAAGTCATAAAAGGGCCATGTTTGAAGACCCCTGCTATACAGTATTACAGGAAGTTAATATCTGGGCAAAGAGCTTTTTCACTAATTCCTAAAGCATGCTGTATTGTAACCTGGGGTAGTCTAGCAGGAAGGCTAGGATCTAAAAGGATCAAGTAACGATCTCTCCTATCCTCATCCAGGGACTATTCTGAAATTGACTTCTCGGAATTATTTGTCTTTCAAAGCTGTCAGTTGAATCCTCTCTCAAGCCTACCTCATCGCCTTCCAGCACAAGAAAAAAGGCCTCTTCATTTGCTCCAAGGTCTCTGTATTTATATTACTTTATTTTATTGAGACATAACTTCCTTTTCTAGTCTGGAGCACGTTGCACATGGCGAACAAAACTTACATAAAATGTTAAAAACGGAGATGAAATTTGACAATAAAGTGCTCGGATCCTCTCATTAAAAACCTGGTGAGCAGGAGAAAAAAATGTCTCCACAGAATTTAAAATAAGGAGGAAACCAAGGCCCCCCAAGACAACTCCTGGGGTGCATCTTCAGAAATCGGGGAGCAGAGCAGCAACACAACCGCTGACCCACAACTGAAAGGTCTCGCCTGTAGACCTGAAGAGGTGTATACTTTGCAGATGGCACAAATAATGGTAATAGAGATTTAGCCAAATCATGAAAGATCCAGAAAGAAATAAGATGAGGTTGCCCACTGTCTCCTTTTTTGTTTGTTATAATTCTTGAAGTATTGAATAGAGACGTGAGGTGAGATGAGAGGATTGTGGCTGTAAAGATTTTTTTTTAAAATTAAAAAAAAAAGAGTTGGACGAGTTAACAGCTTTTTAGGGATGACTTGGTTCTGGTTTCGGTAGATCCTTTAAAAGGGAATTGAGCTTTTAATGAGTAAATGAAAAGAATTTGGGGCATTAGCAGTTTTCAAGATTAATAATCAGAAGACAAAGATGTGAGCAAAAATATGAAGCTACAAGATCAAAGAGAATTGATGAATAAAATGGGTTTTAAGATGGAGTAGATGATAAAATGCTTGGGTATAACTATGACAAATACAGATTGGATGTTATTTCAAAATAACTGTGTTAAGATCCTCCAGACATAGTGGGACTCCAGTTCCCATCATCCCCTCCCACCATAGCCATTTGCTATTCTAGTCTACTGACAAGCAAGCCTGCTCTGCCATCTCATCTCAACCAGATGTTATTATTTTGACTTTTTTTTTTGTCTTTTAATCATGGCTTGTTGTGTTCCTCAGCAATTTTAGGTCTGCTAGCAATTTTCTGCTGGGTTTGGGGGTTATCTGCAAGGATGTGGTCAAAAAAGTCAAGATGGCAGCCAGAATCATGGCATTGAAGCCCCACCCCTTTTTACATTCAGGGAAAAGCCCAAGGCATGTAAAAAAGGGGGTGGAGCTTCAATTACATGTTATGGCCACCATCTTGACTTTTTTGACCCCCTTGCACACACTTTGCCTGGGCTGTTTGTTGGTTGCCATTGATAGCTCACCTTGGATTGGTCCATTCAGTATTTGTGGACAAGCTGGTCTGGCAGGGTAAGTACAAAGTTACACAAGTGACTCTGATAAGAATAATTTGCATTGGCAGACTGACTGACAGGGTCTCAAAAAATGTTTGAGAAAAGATTTGGACCTGCAAGAACCTTTAAATATATTTAATTTACTTGTCAGACAGACAGACTGCCTTTCAAGACAGTTTATATAGGAATCACCTTTCATTCCCACAACAACCCTGTGAGGTAGGCTGGTCGGGGTATTACATCAGAGGTCTTCAAACTTGTGGACTTCAACTCCCAGAATTCCTCAGCCAGCCAGGGCTGGCTGAGGAATTCTGGGAGTTGAAGTCCATAAGTCTTAAAGTTGCCAAGTTTGAAGACCACTGCCTTACATTCACTCTGCTCAGAATCAAGGGGCAATTTATGACTTCTCCTGTCAGGAAGAACAGAAGGCTGGGGTGACATTTACAGGGCTAGTGAGGTGTACATTTAGGGTTTTTCTGCCAAGGAAAGGCTTACTCTAGGTTAGTTTTTCTCAACCTCAACAATTTCAAGAGGGCTGAATCTCAACTCCCAGAATTCATAAGCCTGCTTTTTGCTAAATCATAGTGGATCTTAGAATCCTAAAAACTGTTAAGTTGGGAGTAACAGCAATGGGCATCTAATCCAGGGGTCTTCAAAGTTGGCCCTTTTATGACTTGTGGACTTCAACTCCCAGAATTCCTCAGCCAGCTTGCCTGGCTGAGGAATTCTGGGAGTTGAAGTCCACAAGTCATAAAAGGGCCAACTTTGAAGACCCCTGATCTAATCCAATGTTTTTCAAATCTGGCACATTTAAGAAGGGTGGACTTCATCTCCCAGAACTCCATAGCCCACTTCCAGAAATATGGGTAAACTTCAACTCCTAGAATTCCCCAGCTGTAAATTTGGGAACTGAAGTCCACACATCTTGAAGCATAGTGGCTATGGAATTCTGGGAGTTGAAGTTCTCCCATCTTAAACTTGCCGAATTTGAAAGACTGATCGATCAACCTTCAAGAATGCACAGAAAAACTATGTAAACATCCATGAGGGATCTTTCACTAATCATCTCTGGAGGTTCTCAAAACCTTCCAGAGATGGAGAATTCACAACCTTCATAGGTGAACCTTTTCAGTGGAATGGCAGCCGTAAATTTTCCATCTTGGCTAAACTTTATCTCTACTCAGCCAGGTATCTAGTTTACTTTGGGATATGTTCAACTCCTGTTTCTTTGTTTCCCAGACATCAAAGTACTGGCTGGAACAGTTTCCAGGAATATGTCCACCCCCTCAACCAGGTCAGTAAAAATCCCAATCAGTGCTAAAGATTGATGAGGGGTAATCATAATCACATTTTTCAAGGATTGGGTGTCAAGGGAGAACACAATCTGTTAGTTACTTAAGATTCAGCAGTTTAAGGGAGCCCAGAAAATGGGTCACTCAATAATATGAATACAGAATAACAGAGCTGGAAAGGTCCTTGGAGGTCTTCTAGTCTGACCTCTGCCCAAGTAGGAGACCCTATACCAGGGGTCTTCAAACTTGGCCCTTTTATGACTTGTGGACTTCAACTCCCAGAATTCCTCAGCCAGCGTGCCTCGCTGAGGAATTCTGGGAGTTGAAGTCCACAAGTGATAAAAGGGACAAGTTTGAAGACCCCCCTGCCCTATACTAGGGATCTCCAAATGCGGCAACTTTAAGACTGATGGACTTCAACTCACAAAAATGTTGGGAGTTGAAGTCCACAAGTCTTAAAGTTGCCATGTTTGGAGACCCCTGCCCTATACCATTCCAGACAAATAGCTGTTGGGCACATTGTAAAGCCTAGAACCACTTTCTCCTAGGCCAGGGGTAGGCAATCTTGGCTCTTTTATGACTCATGGACTTCAACTTCCAGAATTCCCGAGCCAGCATGGCTCAGCTTGGAAACCTCTCCCTTTCCCCTCAGTATGGCTGGCTCAGGAATTCTGGGAATTGAAGTCCATGAGTCATAAAAGAGCCAAGGTTGCCTACCCCTGTCCTAGGCAGAGAGTGATGGGGAATTGATTATCTGCATCCATGCTATGTTTCTGCGGGATACTTGTATGCATTAGTGGGAACATGCCCTATGAATTAGATCCCCCCTCTTCCCAACCACTGCTGACAACATGAATATATTCCTTTTTCCTGGACTGCCTCAGAAGATCAAGAGTTGGGGTGGAGGTAGGAGTCACGTTCCGTAATCCAAGACTGCCATCTTCTGGTTTTCAGAAATGGACTGACTGTAAAGGAGTTTCCTTCTTCCCTTAGGGCAGAGGTCTTCAAACTTGGCCCTTTTATGACTTGTGGACTTCAACTCCCAGAATTCCTCAGCCAGGTGTGCCTGGCTGAGGAATTCTGGGAGTTGAAGTCCACACAAGTCTTAAAGTTGCCAAGGTTGGGGAACCTCTGCCTTAGGGCATTTTCAACCTAGGCAACCTGAAGTCATGTGGACCTCAACTCCCACACTTCCTCAGCCAGCCACATCTCATTGAGAACGGCAGCATATAAATTTAATGAATTAGTAATCAGGAACCAGGCTAGAAAGCGTGAGTCTCTCTTTAGCCATTAAAGCTGGCTGGGTGACTTTGGGTCATTCTCTCTCAGCCCAACCCACCTCACAGGGTTGTCGTTTTGGGGAAAACAGGAGGAGGAAGTTGTGTTGGATATATTAGCCACCTTGAGTTATTTGTGAGGGGTCCTTGGCGTTCTCCGAGCTTGCTTGTTTTCTTGCAGACATTTCATTACCCAAACCAGATAACACAGGGGTAGGCAACCTTGGCTTTTTATGACTCGTGGACTTCAACTCCCAGAATTCCTGAGCCAGCCTGGCTCAGCTTGGAAACCTCTCCCTTTCCCCTCAGCATGGCTGGCTCAGGAATTCTGGGAGTTGAAGTCCACGAGTCATAAAAGAGTCAAGGTTGCCTACCCTTGAGGTAACATCATCACTGCTCTAGGAATTATTTATAAAACTTATACAGGTAGTCCTCAAGTTACAACTTGTTTTGGTGACCATTCAAAGTTACGACGGCACTGAAAAAAAGTGACTGACTGTTGTTTTTCACACTTCCGACCGTTGCAGCCTCCCCCTGGGTCACGTGATCAAAATTCAGATGCTTGGCAACTGACTCGTATTTATGACGGTTGCAGCGTCTTGGGTTCGTGTGAGCCCCTTTTTGACGAGCAAGGTCAACCGGGGAAGCCAGATTCACTTAACAACCGTGTTACTTAGCAAGAGTAGTGATTCACTTAACAACTGTGGCCAGAAAGGTCGTAAAATGGGGCAAAACTCACTTAACAAATGTCTCGCTTAGCGACAGAAATTTTGGGCTCAGTTGTGGTGGTAAGGCGAGGACTACTTGTATATATCTGTGTATTATTTGTAAAATAATAAAGATGGGATACAAATAAATAATAATAATAATAATAATTATTATTATTATTATTATTATTATTATTATTATTGTTATTACTTTGCAATGACAAAGTTGAAACTGTTTCACATGTAATCTGTGAGTGCAGCAAAATCGCGCAAACTGACTACAAAGCTAGACATGACCGAGTTGCTAAATTAATCCACTGGGCATTGTGTAAAAAATACGACTTGCCTGTGTCCGAAAAGTCGTGGGGACATAGGGTGGAAAAAGTTGTTGAGAATGAGAGGGTGAAGCTCTTGTGGGACTTTCGAATACAGACAGATCGCCATTTGGAACACAACACGCCAAATATCGCAGTTGTAGAGAACCGAAGCGTACAGCTGATTGATATCGCTGTACCAGGAGATGCCAGAGTCGAAGAAAAAGAACTGGAAAAAAATTACGAACTATCGTGACCTGGCCATCGAAACTGCGCGATTATGGATGAAACGTGTAACAGTGATACCCATTGTCATCGGGGCACTGGGAACTATGTCCAAAAACTTTGCAAAATACATCAAGAAATTGCAGCTTCCTGCAATAACCCCAGCAATGTTACAAAAAACTGCGCTACTCAGAACATCTTACATTTTAAGGAGATACCTGGTTGACACCTAGGATGCTGGTAGCAACCCGTGTCAACCATCAGCACCAGTCAATTTGAATGTTCAGTTGACTGAGGTTCATGTCTAATGAATAAAAGATGATGATGATGATGAAGATGATTATTATTATTATTAATAATATTATCATTTAAAAAATCTGTACAATGGAACCCCATGAATTTATTTTTCTCCCATTTGTCACTTACACATTTTCTCTCTTCTTTTCACCTGGATCTGCAGAGAGAAAAGATGATTTCTTCAGTCTGCTCAAGCAGGACCAGTGGTGGGATTCAAATACGCGAACAACCGGTTCTCTTTGTGGATGCCGCTTCCGGAAGTCTGTTCTGGGCCTGGGCAACAAAAAATTAGCTACCGGTTCTGCCGAAGTGGTGCAAACTGGCTGAATCCCACTACTGAGCGGGACCCCAGAGTAGGTCTGTCTCCAAATACTTTATGGAGGCTCAGATCTTCTTCTGACACCTGATGCAAAGCCACAACCCCAAACTTCCCTTGAATCCAACACCTGTAAGAAAAAACACTCACTACATTCTCCCCCCCCCCACCAGTACAAGGAGTCCTCACCTTATGACCCCAGCTAAGCAAGACAGTTGTTAAAGGAGTTTTGGACCATTTTACATTCTTTCTTACCACAGGTGTTGTGAATCACTGCAATTGTTAAGTTAGCAACACAGTTGTTAATGCAGGGGGTCTTCAAACTTGTCCCTTTTATGACTTGTGGACTTCAACTCCCAGAATTCCTCAGGTGCCTGGCTGAGGAATTCTGGGAGTTGAAGTCCACAAGTCATAAAAGGGACAAGTTTGAAGGCCCCCTGGTCTAGGTTCTCCTGCTTGAGCAGGGGCTGGACTAGAAGACCTCCAAGGTCCCTTCCAGCTCTATTCTATTCAAAACTCCGCCTAGCAAGGTTTGGCTTCTTGCCCAAACAATAGAAATAGCAGGATTCCTTTCATCAAAGGATCCAAGATTAAGACAATTGCAAGTAAATTTTATTGCCCAGCACCTGGATGATGATGATGATGATGATGATGATGATGATGATGATGATGATGATGATGAGCATTACCACCCCATCACTGCCCCAACTAAAGAAAGGTTCTGGAAAATATGCAAACGAATTCAGAAAGAGTGCTTTAAAAGAGCAACAAGCAAACCTTTCATCGTCTACGGCCATACTACCTTGAACGCGCCCGATCCCGTCTGATCTCGGAAGCTAAGCAAGGTCAGGCCTGGTTAGTACTTGGATGGGAGACCGCCTGGGAATACCGGGTGCTGTAGGCTTTTTTTTTTTGCACACACACACACACACACCCGTTTTTTTCCTCCCCCCCTCCCCTGGTCCAGCCTGTCCTAAGCTTTGGCTACAATTTGCAGCCCCTGCAGGGGACGCAGCGCTGCGTCTCCCATTGCAAGACCGCAGGATCCGATTCGGTGTCTTTTGCATCCGCTCGGCCAAAGGGGCGGCCTGGCTCTGCAGAGCACAGAGAGGGTAAAGAAAGCAGCAGCAGCAGCCGCCACCGCAAGAGAAAGAATAGAGTAACGGGCCTGGTGCTGGGCATGATGGTCCGGGTTGTAGAATTACTCCTGATTTTGTGTGTGGCAGAGCAGGCAGCCAGCGAGCCCCGGCTTAAAGGCAGCGGCAAGCAGGCTGAACCCCGTCTACGGCCATACTACCCTGAACGCGCCCGATCCCGTCTGATCTCGGAAGCTAAGCAGGGTCAGGCCTGGTTAGTACTTGGATGGGAGACCGCCTGGGAATACCGGGTGCTGTAGGCTTTTTTTTCCTTTTTTTTTTTTTGCCTGCTTGCCCATCCCCTTCCCCGTCCAGCCTGTCTTCGACTTTTGCTGCTAATTGCAGCCCATGCAGGAAATGCAGCGCTACGTTTTCGCACTCCGAGCCCGCTGGGTGAGATCTGGTGGCCAGGCGGTTTTTTGCATCTGCTTGCTTCGAATGGCGTCCTGGCTTTACAGGGCAGCGTGTGATAGTGGCTCCACTAGGGGAAGAAAACAACAGCAAGCAGCAAGACGAAGGGGGAGGGGCTGGCAGCAGGGGATAATGGTCCGCGTTGTATTTCTGCTGAGCGTTGTACGCCGAGAAGCAGCATAAAAGTTGCAGCAAAGAACATTGAAACCGGCTACGGCCATACTACCCTGAACGCGTCCGATCCCGTCTGATCTCGGAAGCTAAGCAGGGTCAGGCCTGGTTAGTACTTGGATGGGAGACCGCCTGGGAATACCGGGTGCTGTAGGCTTTTGCTGTTTCCTCCTGCAATCCCCCCCACCCCGCCCATGCATCATCTATATTCTATATTATATGTATCAGGGGTCTTCAAACTTGACCCTTTTATGACTTTTATGACTTAGCATGCCTGCCTGAGGAATTCTGGGAATTGAAGTCCACAAGTCATAAAAGGGCCACGTTTGAAGACCCCTGATATATGCAATGCATATGCAAAATAATGGTATGGGTCCTGCAGACCAAAATTCTCTCCATCTCTATTAGCCTCGCCCCAGAGAAAGCTCAGAGGGAACCGTGGTTAAGGAAGTTAGGAAAAAGGGTAACCTGCAGAAAGGTTTGGAGATCTGGATTGAAATGGCCATCAAACTGAACTTCAAACCATTCTCCGCCCGAACTAAATTAACCTGCACTTTGGTAGGAAGTAAAGCTTCTCTTTATTTCATTAGAATGAAAAGCAAATGGGGAGAAAATGTTCAGAGTGCAACTGGAATCAGGACAGGAAGGGTACTGATGCCTTTAGAATAGAAGAGAGCTGGAAGGGACCTTAGAGATCTTCTAGTCCAGAGCTTTTCAACCTTTTCACCCATTGTACTACTTTTAGGATATGGCAACATCTGAGTACCATCAGCCACCTAGCAAGCTGTCAAAAACTTGATGACCCCCCCCCAAAGGAAAAAAGTGATAAAGTACAGGTAGTCCTCAACTTACAACAGTTCGCTTAGTGACTGTTCGACGTTACAATGGCACTGAAAAAAGTGCCCCCCAAGCCACAGCCGAGCAAAACACCTGCCTGCCCACCTGGTGGCGCTCTTCCTCCTGTCCAAGGTTTTCATTGTTGTGAGCATTTCTGTTGAGGATTGGCAGTGGGGGTGGGGTGGGGGAGTGTTTGGTTTTTATTCCCCCCGTCTGCTGGGTGGTTGCAGCAGGTTTTGGTCACTTCACATGACCCTGGGACACTGTGACCGTCGTAAATATGAATCAGTTGCCAAGCATCTGAATGTAAATCACAAGACCCTGGAGATGCTGCAACATTCCGGCTGATTGGCGCTTCTTCTGGGCTCAGCGGAAGCGCCAGGATCAGCGCCGAGCTCCAGCTGGAGCCTGGCACTGATCCTGGCGCTTCCGCTGAGCCCTGACAGCCCTGCAGCTCCAGCCGTCTCTTGCTCAGGCTTGTGCGGTGCTGCCACCGGTTCAGCTCATTCCCCTCCCCTGCTACCACTTTTCTAGGATGGTCGCGTACCACCTATCAGGTGCCAATGTACCACAGGTGGTACCCGTACCACCGGTTGAAAAGCCCTGATCTAGTCAATCTACACTATTTCAGACATTGGAAAAGGCGCTTGAGACTACCACAGACTGCCAAGAAAACCAGCCAACTGATCATCAAAATAATCAACCCAGAGTTGCCAAACAAGGCTCAAATGATTACACTTTGAATATATATATTTTTAGGGGAAAAAATCAACCCACAGCTTCTTGGAGAAGACTGATGCTGGGAAAGGTAGAAGGAAAGAGAAGAAGCCAACCAGCGGCAAGCCGGAGGAACTCAGTTATGGTGGCTACTGGTGAACTGAAGAAGGATGAGAAGTGAAACATATTCAAGGAAAAAACCAAGAAAGTTGAGTTGTCTTTTGAAAAGCATCTTTGGGACAAGCATGGGCTGGATGACTGACAATCTCCATAGACACGTGGCTACTGGTGCATCAGTGGAAGAACGGAAAGACCACACATGCATCATATTAGGGACAGATTATCATGCAAAAAAAAAAAAAAGCTATCTTAAGTGGTTGCTAAGAGTTGACAATAGCTTGGTGGTGCCTAATCCTCATCACATTGGACACCACGGGATCCTGGAGACCACCGTTTCCCAAACCGAACGTTCCTGAAAGATCTCAAGAGATGAATTCTGCTTCTCATGGAACTCCGGAGCAAACACAGCCTTTCCAAAGCCCCCTCTCCCTTGGCTCCCGGATCCAACCCGTTCCCACCAGCGGCTGACCCAGGCCCCAGCTGTGCTGTCAGCTTCTCTGACATACTACCCAGGGTGCTTTGCGGCCTGGACCTGCCAATGCCTGAAAAGATGGACAGGAAGACAAGGAAACTGGGGCAGAAGCCAGCCTTTTCAGAGACCCTCCCCCGACTGTTTTCCCGGGATGTGTCGGATCTGGGATGCTTGGCTTTTATCAACGCTGCCCACACACCCCCCTCCCTGAATCCAAGATCCAGGGCTGGAGGCCAAGGGTGGCTTTGGTTTACAGGCTTGAGCAAGGGCCAGGTTGGGGTGGGGTGGGAGGCAGGGGCTTGGCAGGGAGAATGCCACAGCCCTGGCATCGGAGAGGGCATTGGCCAACCCACCTTGGCCGCCTTTCACAGACATGGTGGCATCTGGGAAGAGCGGGCAAGCCCAGGCCTGGAAAGCTCTTTCACCAACTGGAGAGTGGCAGTCTCCCACCGGTTCGGTGCCAGCCCTTGTTGCCTTGCCAAGCTGTCTCTGCAGCTCCCGGGTCCTTAGGAGGCCAAAAGAGGTGGCATCATTCAAGTTGCCCCTCTCCACAACCATCAGGGGCTTGGCCCACGGCCTGTGCCTTCAGAGCCCAACCCCTCACTGCCCCGTCTACTCCACCATCTTCCCTTCCACCCAACCATCACCATGGTGCCCGGCTGCCCCTGAAGATAAATTGGCTGTCGGCCAATTGTCAAAAGCCAGTTCTTCAAGACAGCATATGGTCCAAAGGAGGACTAGGAAATTGGAAGGAAGCACCAACTGAACAGATGGAGGGGCCTGCCCAAAGTTCACGGAGATGATTTTTCGTGCCCAAGGTGGCCAGGCCTGTGAACAAAGGAGGCTGTGCCAACCACAATTAAATCGACGTGCTTATTGTAGACGGTGCAGATTCTACACAGTCCAGATTCCACAATGAGCGGCTTTTAAAAATGGGGTGTAATTTATGCGGGGGCGATATATATATACATATATATCATTTGGTCAAGGCAATGCCCTGTTGAAGGCTGGGAAACGCACCCGCCTCCATGAACGGGGAAACCTTATCTTATTTAGGGGCAAAGGAAGACAGCTGGGCCAGAAATGCTGGCAGGCTCACCCAGTCTACCCCTCAAAAGGAGGGGAAAAGAAAAATAAAGTGGATTTAGTGCAGTCAATTTTTATGCTCCACGAAAAAACAGAGCAGTTTGAGTGGCTCGTAAAATACAAGCCAAAGCATTAAAATATGGTAAACTGTTTGCCTGGTTGCCTTTCCGTGCTATCTACGGAGTTGTGTGAATCCAGACAGCATGATTGGTGGTTCAATCTGTTATGCAAACTCTGAAAAGTGGGTTACTTGAGGAGACAGTTATTAAATTAATCATGGGTAACTCTAGGAGACAAGCCCAGCCCAGAGATTCACATTATGAGCAAGAAGGAAGCGGTAAGAGAAATCTGGATAACTCTGTTGACGCACATCAATGCCGCTCTTGGGAATGTTTTGCAGGCAGTCCTCAACTTACGACCACAACTGAGCCCAACATTTCTGTTGCTAAGCAAGCAGTTACGTGAGTTGTGCCCCGTTTTGACAACCATTTGTCGCAGCTGCGAAGCGAATCACTGCGGTTGCCAAGTGAAACGTGCGGTCGTTAAGCGAATCTGGCTTCCCCGTTGACTTTGCTTGTCAGAAGGTCACAAAAAGGGGATCACGTGACCCCTTGGGACACATAAAAATGAACCAGTTGCCCAGCCCCTGAATTCTGATCACATCATCGTGGGGATGCTGCAAAGGTCGTAAGTGTGAAAAAAAGGTCACAAAAAGTCTTTTTTTTCCAGTGCGGTTGCAACTTTGAACAGTCACTAAAGGAAGAGTTGTAAGTCAAGGACTACCTGTGCTTTAGTCACGTCAAGAGAGCTGATGAAATATTGGTCTAAGATTCATAGATGGTTAGAAAAGATGATGAAAATCCAGACAGAATTTAAACCAGAACTGTTCCTGTTAGGTATATTAAGACCTAATTATGGCAAAGAAAATGATTATTTAATATTACATGTATTAACAGCTGCAAGAATAGCATTCGCCCAATTTTGGAAAAATGAAAACCTACCATCAGACCAGATTATAATTTTGAAAATCCTAGATTGTGCAGAAATGGACAGATTAACACTAGGGATGAAGGAGAAAGAAGATTCAATCTTTTATAAAACCTGGGGGAAATTTTATCAGTGGGTTGAAACACATTAGAATAAGAAGAGATTTTAGAGCTTTATTATATTAAGTATTAAGGTTGATGATTGGAAATAGTTGTTATGCTATTAACTATGTTAATTATTTCAAGGAATATTACTGTTTTATCAAATGTCAGTTGTAACTATACCGATTTATTTTTATAAATGTCTAGTATTATATAAACAATAATACTCAATATGATGACCCGGATGACAGCTTGTTTGCTTAAGTACGTATTTACTGTAGTTATCCACACCCTGTCCCCTTTATCCCGATTTTCCTGTACCCGCAACGACCCCCCCTTTTCCCTATCCATATAAAATCTAATAAAATATATATTTTTTAAAAAAGAGAGAGCTGATGCACTCGAAAAGACAACCCTGCTGGGCGCGATCAGTGGAAAAAGAAGAAGGGGTCGCCCTAGTACCCCCTGGCTGGACACTATAAAAGATGACACCAGGTGGGAAGGGCTGGAAAAAAACCCCAGAAAAATAGGTGAAAAAACAGGATTTTTTTCCATTTCTTTTTCTCCATTTTTTCCCAAAACCTGTTTTTCCCCCCATTTTTTTCAGGTTTTTTTTTTAAAAAAACAAGTTTTATTAATTTTCCAATTTTACAAAGCTCCAGGTATTAAGGAAGCAACATGGTGATTGGGTAATCCATAGTCCAATAACAAGCTCTTTCATACATATGTCAGGTTACATCATCAAAAATTTCCTCTCTGTTTCCCTCGGTTATTATATCACATTCAAATTAATACATTGCTAGTTATAACTCAACCGGTTAAGTCAACATTTATCAATATCTTTTGACTTATACGCCTCCATGTCCTGTTTTTAACTTTTATCTAATTTCAGTTACTGTATTCCAGTTAGCTTAATGTCCATAGTGTTTAGGTTTCGGATAGCCCACGGTTCCCTTAGTTCAGGGGTAGGCAACCTTGGCTCTTTTATGACTCGTGGACTTCAACTCCCAGAATTCCTGAGCCAGCCATGTTGAGGGGAAAGGGAGAGGTTTCCAAGCTGAGCCATGCTGGCTCAGGAATTCTGGGAGTTGAAGTCCACGAGTCATAAAAGAGCCAAGGTTGCCTACCCCTGCCTTAGTTCATTACAAAATAGTTATCATATCTAAGATACACTTATTATTTACTCAGATAAATTCTTACTTTATTTCACAATCGTATTCTATTTCTCATCCTAATATCATCACTTACTAATAAAATAACCTTTATCGTCTCTTTTTTTTCAGTGTTTTTCTAGGCCTTCCCATCTCTACACCGGGATGACCGTGGCAGATCTGAAGGAGAAAGCGTGAGACTGAGGGGCATGGAGAATTGCTGACCCATAGAGTGACCGAGGGTTGGACATGACGGAATGACTGACAATGTTAACTGGGTGCTCTTCGTGGAGCACCCAGAACTGCTGGAGCCATTGCATTTGGTGCCAGTTGTAGCTTTGAGTTAGTTTTCAAGAGAGGGGGTCAAAGAGGCCATCTACGTTAATACAGCCCTCTCTCAGCCGATGGGAAGCGATACGACACATCTCCTGTTCACAACACAGTCCTTTCAACAGTCCCAAGAAGGCTCCACATCCATTTGCACTCTGAGGGCACAGATAAACCTCCAAGTGGCCTCAACGATCCTCAGAAAGAGAGCTAACGACCAGATGACCGCAAGGAATATCAATCCTTCTGTTCCCCACCATTCAATCAGAGCTGAAGAAGCTTCTTGGATGAGAAGCGAAACGTCTTCAAAGGAAAAACAAGGAAGTCCAGTTGCCTCTTGAAAAAAGCATCTTTGGGACAACCATGACCTGGATGACAGAGCATCTCCATAGACATTCTTCAAGAGTAGCCATGTAGAATGCTTTTTGCTGTCAGTCCCCAACCCATCACATTCAAGACACATCACGCTAACTACAATAACATTAGTGAGGATAACCCTGACCTCTCTGAATTTATCTATTCGGTTTTTTAAACACCCGAATTGGTGGTAACTTTCCTTTCCCTTTAAACACCTTAGCCAAAGTCCTGCCAAAGTTACTCTCTTGATTTCTCCTAAGGCAGGGGCGGGCAACCTTGGCTCTTTTATGACTCGTGGACTTCAACTCCCAGAATTCCTGAGCCAGCCATGGCTCAGCTTGGAAACCTCTCCCTTTCTCCTCAGCATGGCTGGCTCAGGAATTCTGGGAGTTGAAGTCCACGAGTCATAAAAGAGCCAAGGTTGCCTAGAGCAATAAACTTGTGTTTGGACAATAAAGCGACTTTTTAACTAACATATTGAACATTACAATAGCGAGGGGCCCTTGGTGCTCTCTGAACTTGGTTGTTTTCTTGCAGACGTTTCATTAATCAAACTAGGTAACATCCTCAGTGCTTGTAGCACTAATGACGTTACCTAGTTTGGGTAATGAAATGTCTGCAAAAAAAACACAACCGAGCTCAGAGAGTACCAAGGACCCCTCATTTCAACTCTGAGCTACAAACAGTCTCCTTTATTGTTACAATAATATGGTCTAAGACAGGGGTAGGCAACCTTGGCTCTTTTATGACTCGTGGACTTCAACTCCCAGAATTCCTGAGTCAGCCATGCTGAGGGGAAAGGGAGAGGTTTTCAAGCTGAGCCATGCTGGCTCAGGAATTCTGGGAGTTGAAGTCCACGAGTCATACAAGAGCCAAGGTTGCCTACCCCTGGTCTAAGAAAATCAGAAAGATGAAGTTCTGGATGTCTGTTTTAGACCAGGATGGAAGCTTGCATAATTGAATATCTCTTCATGTATAATATTCCCTTAAGACCAAAAACTAGCAGGTCAGACCATGTTTATCTCTGCTAAATGGCTGTTATTCTTTTCTGCCGGGCATCCAAGCTGTCAATCGGAAAAGTTACCATTTGGGCATATTTTCCTAGGCTTTTGTGGACACAGAGTCCCTTTGGAAATCAACCTTTGCATCTAATGTCAGGCTTAACGAACTCAGTGGAATGTCCTCATTGCTGTCCTCTCTACCTGTGTTATAGGAGCCCTTTTTTTGCCTGATTTAAAAAAAATAATGGGCCGGAAATGGGAATATGGGGAACAAAGAGACTCGTTTCTCCCCCCCCCCCCCATCTCCTGAACTAGCAGCAATTCTGATGGAGAGGAAGAACAACAGTAAAAAGTTTCGGGCTACGAGCCAAAGTGCTACAACACTCTATCCCATTTTATGCTCAGACATTCCACATACAGGAAATGGATTGTCCTAAAGTCCAGACAGGACAATACATTTCTATAATATCCAGGCTAGTTTGGGATGTCTGGAAATTTTATCCCGACTCCGATACTCCCAGGCAGCGTCGTTGGCTCACAGCGCACGGGCTTCTGCAGCCACGAATGTGCGCATGGAATTTAGCAGAAAACGCCAGATTGCCGATGTGCCGTTTTGGCTTTAGTAAGAAAGAAAGCACTGATGCAGATTTTTCTTTCAACAATTTTTAGAACGAAGCTTTATTGAAGAGGAGAGCCAGACAGAAAGATGGCTCTGAGAAAAACTGACCCCTGACGAAGGTTTTTCTTTCAACGGCATCGTGAGCAAAAGGCTGTTGTGGGCACACCTGTGGCTCTGCTGTCGCTTACATTAGGGTGCAAATCCTAAGTTAACAGCTTCTGGGTCCCCAAACACCGCTCAGTGGAGGAAGACCACAGAGGGAAGAAGCAGGAAACAGGCAATATCGGTAGTCCTCACCTTACGACCACAAGTGAACTCAAATTTCTGTTGATAAGTGAGGCAGTTGTTGAGCTTTGCCCCATTTTACAACTTTTCTTACCACAGTTTTTAAGTGAATCGTTGCAAATGTTAAGTTAATAATAATAATAATAATAACAACAACAACAATAATAATAATAATAATAATGATGATGATGAAGTTGGAAGGGACCTTGGAGGTCATCAAGTCCAACCCCCTGCTCAGGCAAGAAACCCTATACCATTTCAGACAAATGGCTGTCCAGTTTCTTCTTAAAAACTTCCAGTGTTGGAGCATTCACCGCTTCTGGAGGCAGGTTGTTCCACTGGTTAATTGTTCTGACTGTTAGGAAGTTTCTCCTTAGTTCTAAGTTGCTTCTCTCCTTGATCAGTTTCCATCTGTTGCTTCTTGTCCTGCCTTCAGGCGCCTTGGAGAATAGCTTGCCTCCCTCTTCTTTGGGGCAGCCCCTGAGATATTGGCATGCTGCTATCCTGTCCCCCCTCGTCCTTCTCTTCATTAAACTAGACATTCCCAATTCCAGCAACCGTTCCTTATATGTTTTAGCCTCCAGTCCCCTAATCATCTTTGTTGCTCTTCTCTGTACTCTTTCTAGAGTCTCAACATCTTTTAAACATCGTGGTGACCAAAACTGGCTGCAGTATTCCAAGTGTGGCCTTACTAAGGCATTGTAAAATGGTATTAATGTGATAGTTCAGTAGTAATACGGTTGTTTAGTGAATTTGGCTTGTCAGAAGGTCACAAAAAGGGGATCGCAGAGGCTTTTCTGCCGTGGCTCCCACCCTCTGGAACTTTGTGGGTCCTGAAGTGAGATCTACCCCTACCCTCTTGACCTTCCAGAAGGGCCTTAAAACCTGGCTCTGCCATGTGGCCTGGCGCCTGGGTGGGCAGGTGCCGTTCTGGAAGTGCTTAGTGAAATAAATAGAAGATCCCACCTCTACCTCGTCATACATTGGTAGTCCTTGAATTAGAAACCTTTTCAGTGAGCATTTAAAGTTACAACACCGTGGAAATCTTTTTCCCCCTTACCACCATTGCAACATCCCCATGGTCAGGCGATCCAAATTGGGCCACTTGGCAACTGACTGGATAAACTATTTTCTAGATTTACAGTATTCATGGAACCCTAGAGTAGGTCAGTGTTTCTGTCAACCTCAGCCAGTTTAAGATGTGTGGACTTCAACTCCCAGAATTCCCCAGCCAATCATGCTGGCTGGGGAATTCTGGGAGTTGGAGTCCACATATCTTCAAGGTTCTAGTTAGACTGTTAAGAAACATTGGGCAAAGACATCTGGACTTCAACTCCCAGAATTCCCCAGCCAGCCATGCTGGCTGGGGAATTCTGGGAATTGAAGTCCACGCATCTTCAAGTACCTGCTGTTGAGAGGAACACTGAACTACTGTAGACTATTAGGTTGGATTCCCACAACAGAGTGTGCCATACAAAATGTAACCTAACCAAGCAGAGCATATTATGTACACTCATCCAGTGTCTTTAAGAAGCAACCAGCCCTCAACAGGACATCCCTACCCATAATCCTGGCCTCCCCTACACGGGTGAAAAATTACCTGCCAAAATTGCACAACTCCTACACCCTTTACAGGAAGTCCTGCGACTTACAACAGTTCATTTAGTGACCGTTCGAAGTTACAACGGTGCCGAAAAAAAGGTGACTTGGGACCGTTTTTCACCTTTACAACCGTTGCAGTTCACCCGTGGTCACGGGATCGAAATTTGGACGCGTGCCAACTGACTCGTATGTATGACGGTTGCAGAGTCCTGGAGTCACGTGACCCACTTTTGGGACCTTCTGACGAGCAGTCAATGGGAAAGCCAGATTCACTTAACAACTGTGTTCCTGACTTAACAACTGAAGTGATTCGCTTAACAACCGTGGCAAGAAAGGTCATAAAATAGGGCAAAATTCACTTAACCAATGTCTCGAAATTTTGTGCTTAATTGTGGTCTTAGGTCCAGGACTCCCTGTATTGGTCTTGCACCAATCTTCTGTTCCCCCCCCCCATTTCTGCTGACAATGCCTTTCCCCCAGACCCTCTCTTCTGATCTTATCTCCTATCCCATAATATTTGGCTAATAACTCCTTATAAGGCGACCGCTGTGAGACTCCTGGATCTGTGCCATTAAGGTGCTTTAATGACTTCTCCTTCTTTTTATAGAAGCCCACCCAACATTTGAGAACTCCGGGTTTTCTATCATGGCTGGCCCAGGTTGTCTCAAACTAATTAAACCCAAAGAGTTGGGACGGGCCCTTCGCTGACTCTCCGTCCTCCCACCTCTGCTGAGAACAGCTTGCAACCTGGCCCCCAGGACTTGGGGGGAGTGGGGGAAGCGAGGGGAGGAGATCGTAATCAATGCACAAGGATGGGGTGACACGAAGCTGTCACTTGAGCCACTTTGATTCCTTTAATAAATGAGCGTGCTGCACGATAGAACTACTGTAGCATGTGAAGAGCTGTCATCAGAATTTATTGATGCCACAGGAGACGGTTGGAGTCAGTGGGGAAAAATGCAGCGATTTATGGACTCTCTGAAGCCTCGGCTTCTTCAGTCACCCCCCCCCCAATTCCACCCCCCTCCCACCCTATTCCCCAGATCCTTCATGGCCCTAATAAATCCCTACATTGTTCTTCTCGTGCTGTTCGGCCAGTGGCATTAACCGCGCAGACGGTTTACCCTGTCTCTTTGCCAATTTTCTGAGTAAGGAACCTTACAGAAGAGGTCAATCCATCTGCTTTGCAGTCTTGTGCACACGAGGGGGGGGGGAGGCAGGCCCACACCCCTCACCTGATAAGAGATGGACTCTGTGATTTAGTGCCCGGCTACTGGAGATAAAGGTGGGGAGGGGAGCTGCCCTTGCTATCTTTCATGGTTTTCCATCAGTGGCTTTGTGTTATTAGCACATTAAAGGCTGAGGCTCAGTTCCGTGTGTTTTTTCACCCTGGATGTTTGCAAACTGGGTTTGCTGAAAAAGGGCTCTTGTTTTGCCCTTGCAGGGAGCCTCGCTCGGAAATTCTGATGGGGATCAAGGAGCTGGTCTCAGCATGTTCTCTCCTCCCCATAACCCAGGGACGGAGAACCATGGCCCCTTTATGTGGACTTCAGCTCCCAGAATTCCCCACCTGTGCCATAACCCCTCAAACGATGCTATTGGTGGCAATGCTCACGCAGCCAAAAAAAAGTTGAATTATAGCAGGACTTTTCAACCAGTGGTACGGGTTCCACTTGTGGTACATTGGCACCTGGCAGGTGGTACGCGACCATCCTAGAAAAGTGGTAGCTGGGGAGGGGAATGAGCTGAACCGGTGGCAGCACCGCACAAGCCTGAGCGAGAGATGGCTGGAGCTGCAGGGCTGTCAGGGCTCAGCGGAAGCACCAGGATCAGTGCTGCTTCCCAGCTGATTGGCGCTTCTTTGGGGCTGTCGGCTCAGTGGAAGCGCCAGGATCAGTGCCAGGCTCCAGCTGGAGCTCGGCGCTGATCCTGGTGCTTCTGCTGAGCTCAGAAGAAGCGCTGATCAGCTGGAATGTTGCAGCATCTCCAGGGTCTTGTGATTTACATTCAGATGCTTGGCAACTGATTCATATTTATGACGGTCACAGTGTCCCAGGGTCATGTGACGTGACCAAAACCTGCTACAACCACCCAGCAGACGGGGGGAATAAAAACCAAACACCCCCTCACCCCACCCCTGCTGCCAATCCTCAACAGAAATGCTCACAACAATGAAAACCTCGGACAGGAGGAAGAGTGCCACCGGGTGGGCAGGCAGGTGTCTTGCTCGGCTGTGGCTTGGGGGGCACTTTTTTCAGTGCCATTGTAACTTCAAACAGTCACTAAGCGAACTGTTGTAAGTCGAGGACTACCTGTATTTTATCACTTTTTTCCTTTTTTTGGGGGGTCATCAAGTTTTTGACACCTTGCTAGGTGACTAATGGTACTCAGATGTTGCCATATCCTAAAAGTGGTACAATGGGTGAAAAGGTTGAAAAGCTCTGAATTATAGGTCAGCCCTTTGCTGAAAGAATAATAATAATAATAATAATAATAATAATAATAATAATAATAATAATAATAATAATAATAATAATAATAATAATAATAATGTTGGACGGGACCTTGGAGGTCATCGAGTCCAACCCCCTGCTCAGGGAGGAAATCCTACACCATTTTGGACAAATGGCTATCCAGTCTCTTCTTAAAAACCTCCAGTGTTGGAGCATTCACCGCTTCTGGAGGCAGGTTGTTCCACTGGCTAATTGTTCTAACTGTCAGGAAGTTTCTCCTTAGTTCTAGGTTGCTTCTCTCCTTGGTTAGTTTCCATCCGTTGCTTCTTGTCCTGCCTTCAGGTGCTTCGGAGAATAGCTTGACTCCCTCTTCTTTGGGACAGCCCCTGAGATATTGGGACTGCTATCCTGTCCCTCCTCGTCCTTCTCTTTGTTAAACTAGGCATACCCAATTCCATCAACCTTTCCTTATATGTTTTAGCCTCCAGTCCCCTAAGGCTGCCTCCATTCCAGATTTAAGTAGGAAGTGAATTGCAGACCGAGCCATGTTGCCGCTGGACTTTTGAAAGACACCAGGGCTGCGTTTGCCTAAAATGTTTATTCAATCCACCAATTTTCACACATGACATTAAGCCCTAAGATAAACCCATCGGATTCACTTCACGGGTGGTCAGGACCCAGCTGCTAGGCCTCTGATTCACTGCCGGCTGGGGAATTCTGGGAGTTGAAGTCCACACAGACACACACACCTTCGAGTTGCCAAGCTTGAGACGAACCTGGCTCTAATTGATCTGAACCGGGTGTGTTGTAGGTGGGAAGCCAGGCTGGAAGGGATCTTCTCAAGGGACCTCTGAGGAGAAGTCGGACTAGGGCTGACAAGCAGGCGAGCATGCTGAGAAAAGCTGCAGGCAAGGAAAAGATCCCTGCCAACTTCTCCAGCAAGAAAAATCTTTCCATGAACTCAACTGTTACTAACCGCACAGCCTCTCTGGATCTGCTCAGCTGGCGGGGGCACATTCAAGACGAAGCCCCGGCCTATTTCTAATATGGAGCTCCTGCCCTGAGCAAAACTGCTTTCCAGACTGCTTTTGGCCTGGTTACACACAGACCATAATAAGAAGCAGATGCAACGGCGATGAGACGCAGAGGCAGCCGGACTGTTTTACAGACGTGGGAAGGTCTGCATCAAGGTGCCGGACGGTCCTCTGGGCAGCCGAAACCTTGCTTGGGAGGGCCGCACGGAGCTACGAAGGGTCCAAGATTAGGGCAGAAGCCAAGGGCAGGTGAGCAGGTGAGATCTAAGGCTCCAGGGAGGTCCAGGGCTGAAGGGAGCCAGCCGCAGGGAGAGCTGCAGCATGCCATTCTGCAACTGGCAAAGATATCAATAGCACTTAGATTTATATACCGCCTCACAATGCTTTTATAGCCCTCTCTAAGCGGTTTACAGAGTCAGCATATTTGCCTCCAACAATCTAGGTCAGACATGTCAAACTCGCAACGTCACGTGACGTCGCGCAACGTATCGGAGCTTTTTTCCTCATTTCCAGCAATGGGGTGGGCGCGGTTTCCTGCAGGCCAGCAGTTTGACACCTCTGATTTAGGTCCTCATTTTTCCAATCTCCGAAGGATGGAAGGCTGAGTCAACCACGAACCTGTAAGGATCAAACTCCAGGATGTGGGCAGAGTTTGCCTGCAATACTGCATTTTAACTTTAATTTTAACTGTGCCATCAGAACTCCTCTCTCCTTCCACTTTGACCATGAAGTTTTTTTGGCGTGCATCACCCTGGAAGGCTGGCCAGGGACCAGATGTTGCAACAGCATTCAGGGCACCCTGGATCTCTCTTTGTGCGTTCATCCCAGAGCATCGTCTCTTTAATCCTTTTGCAGCAGAATTCCTCGCTCTTCCCTCCTTATCATCACAGGTAATCCTTGACTTAAGACCAGTCACTTAGCAAACATTCAAAGTTACGATGGACCTCCCCCAAAGGTGCTTACTATCCAGTTCTAACAGGGGCTGCCCCAAAGAAGAGGGAGTCAAGCTATTTTCCAAAGCACCTGAAGGCAGGACAAGAAACAACGGGTGGAAACTGATCAAGGAGAGAAGCAACCTAGAACTAAGGAGAAACTTGCTGACAGCTAGAACAATTAACCAGTGGAACAACCTGCCTCCAGAAGCGGTGAATGCTCCAACACTGGAAGTTTTTAAGAAGAGACTAGACAGCCATTTGTCTGAAATGGTATAGGGTTTCCTGCCTGAGCAGGGGGTTGGACTAGATGACCTCCAAGGTCCCTTCCAACTTTATTATTATTATTATTATTATTATTATTATTATTAT
>NW_015389892.1:29097-31499 GCF_001527695.2 Protobothrops mucrosquamatus
ATTTGCCCGTTTTTGAATGTAAATGTTTTGAAGCATGAATTTCAAATCAGTATAATACTGTTGGTTCCCTGGAGGGAACCCTGAAAGTTAGGGTGCCTTCTGCTCCCAGAAGTCCTCGCTTACCGGCAGCAGTTAGAACCAGGGACTCCATCGCTAAACAATGCAGGTGTAAGAGGCGACGTCATATGACCGCACCACCTTAAGATGGCAATGCCAGTGGTCTCGGTTACCATCTTTTGGTGAATTCTGCAGAGTCTTGCTGTGCAGATTCTGAGATTTTGCTTGATTAAAAAAAAAATACAGGAAACCAGAAGTTGCCTTCAAGTTTTACATTTTTATTCAGCTGAACAAAGACAGGCTTCTCTACAAGAGAGAAAAAGCCCCAAATATCAGAAAAGCCTTATTTTTATACCTTCTTTGATTACATAAGCAATTCACCCAGTAAAGCTGACACACATAAGATAAAGACTTCACCCTTTAAGGCTGGCACACTGTAGATAAGAAGGAAGAAAGCAGAAGTAGCTAAAAACGGTCCCTTTTGGGTGTTTCCCCAAGACCCATATGTTCCCGGGTGGGCTAGGATATTGGGTGTTTCCTTTGCTGTCCTTTTATGACCTTTTATTCATGGTTCTGCAATTGGCCAGAGATAGCGGGGCCGTCTGCATGTATTCACTGTCCCCTAAGTCCGGGTCAACAGTCTCAGTGTTCTGCAGTCATGTGACCGCCATTTGCCACTGCCTGCCGGCTTCCCCAATGACCTTGGTTGTGGGAAACTGTCAGGGATGGTGTCAACGCTGCTAACATCAGATGTTTTTGCATTGACAACAGATGGAAATGTAGCCATCTTCTTCCCTTTCGTTTTTAGAGTTAGATGATGCTGGGAGGGGGGGATGTGAATGAGAGTCCAGGTAGACATAACAACACTAAGCTTAGTGTGAGAATCAAGGTTATTGAGCCCAGAGCGGATAAAAGAATTGGCAGGCTGGAGAGCTGGAGAGGAAGCTAATTGTGGTATGTGATTTATGACTGTCAATTGGAGGAGGGAATTGTGCTTTGATACTATGTGCCCAGGGGAGGGGAATTCAGTTTTTGGCTTCGATTATGTAGTGCCAATATTATGCTACTCGAATAAAAGATCCTTTAAGGTAAACAATGCCTCAAAGTTCTTTTGAAGAGTTTCATCTGTCGGAACCATGACAGATGGTTATAAATGTCGATTGCAGGATGTTAGAACTGTCATAGTTGCAAGCTGGTTTCCAAGTGCCCAGACTGCAAGCCTGTGACTGTGGAGATGCTGCAACAACCACAACTATGAGGACTCATCGTAAGTCTCCTCATTCAGTGCTGTTCCGCAAGGAATATAAATCCTTCCATTCCCCACCATCCAGGCAGAGCCGAAGAAGCTTCTTGGATGAGAAGCGAAACGTCTTCAAAGAAAAACAAGAAAGTCCAGTTGCCTCCTGAAAAAGCACCTTTGGGACAACCCTGACCTGGATGACTGGGAATCACCACAGACATTTAGCTATGCACTTTGGGATGAACACCCTTCAAATGGTGCAGGGAGGATGAATGGATTTCCAGAAAACATTACAGACTACAGGAACCATTTGTGCTTCAGTTTGGGATGCAGACAACACGGACTCATCCCCAACAGCCTCGCCTGTCTTCAACAGTGAAGGGACACAGGGCAGAAGGCTCTACACCCATTTGCACCACTCAGATGACCCTGAGGACACAGATAAACCTCCAGGTGGCCTCAACGATTCTCTAAAAGAATGCAAATGACCAGCTGTCTGCAAGGAGTATAAATCTTTCCGTTCCCCACCATCCAGTCGGAGCTGAAGAAGCTTCTTGGAGGAGAAGCGAAACGTCTTCAAAGTCCAGTTGCCTCTTGAAAAACCACCTTGGGACATTCAGTGCTGTTGTAACCTCAAAAGGCAGCTGAGTGGGGGGACCTTAAACCCCTGTAAAGGGGTTGCTTTGGCACCAGCCAAATGTGTCATGTCATTTGGGACGTTGCTAAGCCCCATGACTGCCTTTCGGTGAGGAAACCCACCACCACCTACTTTTCAAACATGTACCCCATCGAAAAAAGGGCTGCCTATTCCTTTTCCATCTCTTAAAAAAAAGGGGGGGTAAGCAGGAGGTCCAGGGACAAACTGCTGATTTGCTTATTTCTCCCTCCTGCCTATTGCAGACACGGAGGATAAAGGGAATTTTGGCGTCTTCCTCGCAAACCTTTGCAGAAATCAATGGGGATTAAGCTGCTGCAGTCAGCAAACGAAGTCCTTAGAACGGTTCGTCATCAGCAACTTGGCTGGGATTGAGGCAGCTTCTACCAAAGACTCAGTCATGGGAAGGTGGATTAATTAAATGTGTCCTTTTCAATCATTCCCCCCCCC
>NW_015389892.1:34193-43876 GCF_001527695.2 Protobothrops mucrosquamatus
GAGGAGGAGGAGGAGGAGGAAGAAGAAGAAGAAGAAGAAGAAGAGGAAGAGGAAGAGGAAGAGGAAGAGGAGGAGGAAGAGGAAGAGGAAGAAGAGGAGGAGGAGGACCATATGCCCATGGAAGTGTCAACGCTGGCTCCCTCGTCTAAGAAACCGCCCTCTAGAGTCTGGACAGAGGAAACCATTACCGTTATGAAAGGCTAACAGAGCGGGGGCCATTCTGATCTCCGAAAGGGGGACGTTCCATAGAACAGAGGCCGCAGCAGAAAAAGCGCCTGGCCACCGCCAGCTGACAGTCTTTGGCTGAGAGGGTCTGCAGCATCCCCATCTGCTCAATCGGATTGGACGGGTAGAGACTTTGCAAGAAAAACTGTCTCCTGGCACATCCCAAAAGCAGAAGCGCTACGTTGGCTGAATGCGTGCATGTGTCATGACTGGTCCGTCTGCAAAAGGAGGTGGGCGGAATGGCAGAGTGCACTGCTAATGCCTGGGACACGCGGCCCTTGCTCAGAATAGGAAGCGCCGGAGGCAAAGTGCTCGCCAGCCGGGCCTGCGAAGGAGAATCCAGCCCGTCATTCCAGGGTCTTGCGATACAGAATCCTCTTTCTCAGTAGCACGGTGTGAGGGGCTGAATCCAGACCATCCTTGGGCTCCCTGCAGGCAGAAAAGCAATCAGGGGGCCAGAGCAGATAAGACAGGACAGGAGGCATTCAGAAAAAGGAAGGCATTTTAGCAACCTGCTTTGCAACAGAAAAAAAGGAAAAACAGAGGTTTTCTCTGGACCTGAACGGCCTGTTACATGCACTGCCACGGGGGAAAAAAAACCAATTACTTTTGTTTCTACTTGGAAACCGTTTCTGGACTTCGTGCTGGAGGTGGAAAAAAAACCCAAAACTTTGATTTTGGGTTTTACCAATTAGATAGGTTTGTTGTTATAGTCCCGCCTTAGGCATGAAAGCAATCTGAGCGACATTGGGCCAATCACTAGGAGACTGTGAGTTCTAGTCCCGCCTTAGGCATGAAAGCAGTCTGAGCGACTTTGGGCCAATCGCTAGGAGACTGTGAGTTCTAGTCCTGCCTTAGGCATGAAAGCAATCTGAGCGACTTTGGGCCAATCACTAGGAGACAGTGAGTTCTAGTCCCGCCTTAGGCATGAAAGCAGTCTGAGTGACTTTGGGCCAATCACTAGGATACTGTGAGTTCTAGTCCCGCCTTAGGCATGAAAGCAGTCTGAGTGACTTTGGGCCAATCACTAGGANGATGGCAGTTCGTGAGGGAAAAGCATCTCGGGCAGGGAAACTGAGATTTCCCCAGACATCTCCTATTGTTGTTGCTAGGAGCGATCTTCAGCCCCCAATAGCCTGTAATCCAACTTGGCTGTATCTCCTGCCGAATCGGTGTAAGTGTCTGTGGAAACAACGCTCTCATTGATGCTCAACATTGGCTCCTAAAAGGTTTTGGGTTTCCATTCCACTTTCCCTTCGTTTCTCGCGGGCTGTAATTACTGAGCAATGGGGAGGACTCAGATGATTCGGTTACAACTCTTCGGACAAACGCACGACTCGGGGACTTTGGAGGATGCCCCAATTTGCAAGGTCTGGTTTTCAGTTTCCCAGCCCTTGCCTCGCCTTGAGTTGGGGGCCTTCATTACGGGGGGGGAGTTAGTTTCAAGGATTTCTTCTCCACTGTAAACCAGGGATCGTGCGTGTAACTGGCAAGGCCCTGGAATTAGAGGAGGGGGCGAAAAATAATTTCAAAGTTCCAGGGATTGTGATGATGAAAAGGAGCAGTGTTTTTTTTTTCCAATCTGGCAACTTTAAGATGTGTGAACGTAAAGCTGGCTGGCTGGCTGGGGAATTTTGGGAGTTGAAGTCCACACATTCTAAAGTGGCCAAGTTGAAAAAAACACTGATGTAGGATGTAAAGAGGGTTGTTGAGGTCTGGATGGAGCGAAACAGGCTCTGATTCAGCCCTAGCAAGACTGAGTAGCTGTGAGTATTTGGACCCTCCAGAGACAAGGGTTTGCCATCTTGGGTTCTGGATGAGGTGGCAGGCCTGGTACACAATCTGGGGGTCCGCCTAGGCCAGGGGTCTTCAAACGTGGCCCTTTTATGACTTGTGGACTTCAACTCCCAGAATTCCTCAGCCAGCGTGCCTGGCTGAAGAATTCTGGGAGTTGAAGTCCACAAGTCATAAAAGGGCCAGGTTGGAAGACCCCTGCTCTAACTCAAGCCTTGCAGACCATCCAATGCTACACTTCCAACATTGGTCTGCAATAAGGAAAAATATTGCAATGCAGGCCCTCAATTTTTTGTCAATGGGCTTATTTGAAACACACACACACACACACGCATACACATACTTGATCTTAGCTGATTTTTTTGGGGGGGAGAAACCGTGAGTAGAATTGGAGCCAGTTAGTAACTGGACAAGGTGGGGGGGGGGCTCAGTGGTTACCTGGAAATCTAACAGCCCGTGTTCAAGGCTTGAGTGCCACGCGACGGGATGAGCTCCTGTTACTTGTCTCAGCTCCTGCCAACCGAGCAGTTCTAAACATGCAAATGCGAGTAAATAAATAGGTACCACAGCATTCTGTGCACCTCGGTGTATAGTCAGAAATCTGAACAGAGCTGGAAGGGACCTTTGTGGTCTTCAACTTTTGACAGCAATCTGTTCCACTGGTTAATTGTCCTCACTGTTAGGAAGTTTCTCCTTAGTTCCAGGTTGCTTCTCTCCTTGATTAGTTTCCACCCGTTGTTTCTTGTCCTGCCTTCAGGCACCTTGGAGAAGAGCTTGACTCCCTCTTCTTTGTGGCTGCACCTCAGATATTGAACTACTGCTATCATGTCACCCCTAGTCATTCTTTTTTCTAGACTGGCCATACCCAATTCCTGCAACCGTTCTTCATATGTTTTTTGTCTCCAGGCCTTTAATCATCTTGGTTGCTCTTCTTTGCACTTTTTTTTTCAAAGTCTCAACATCATGCCACCATAGGATCATGGAAAAGACTGCAAACAGCGCTGGGTCGCTTGGCTAAGGAACGGAGATGAGCACTGGCCTTTAGAATTGAACATGACCGGATAGGGGAAACCTTTACCTTTAGTAACTGGACAGGAGACCACCATTATATCACAGGAGTAAAAATCAGGAGTAAAAGCAATGGCAAAACCACTTTCAGGCGGTTGTCAAGGGAACTCCATCTGTCTCAAAATAGTTTTCTTTAGTGTGGCCTCCACTGACTAACTCTTTGATGCAGCAGACTTTGCCCTGCAACCACATTCCTGCTGCCGTCCTCCTCCGTCTCATTTGCCTAATGACAGCAAACGGCATCCATCAATCGTGGCAGTGAGGTATCCTTCACATGACCCGACATTTGTGAGGATCTGGCCCGCCTTCCCTGCCAGTTAAATTCTGTTAAAGCAAGGTTTTGATGTCTAGGCATGAAATGGGAAAGCGTTGTTGAAAGAAAAATCTTCATCAGGGTCCAGTCCAAGCCAGGAATAAACAAAATGGAGACTGCTTTAGAAAGAAGGTTGCAGTTTGTTGAAGAGGAGAGCCAGACAGAAAGATGGCTCTGGGAAAGCTGACCCCATGTAGCTGGGAGTGGTGGGCTTTTATATCTCCTTTGGGCTTTGTATTTGGAGTTCTTCCTGGTTGAGGCTTTGTATTTTCTGTGTCATGTACTTTGTGTACTCTGAGTGTGTCCTTTTGGTATTGGTGGGTTAACCCTATTATGTTTCCTGTCCTTAGAATTTGGGTGGGGTATGTAGATTTTAGGTGTCTTTGTCTTCCTGGCTCCAACCTTCCTGAATGTATTATTCTGCCTTTTTATTATTTCCCAAAATATTTTTTTTTCCTCTGGCTTCTTCCCACAGCGTCATCCTCAGTTCAAATGACGCCTTCATTTTCTCTCAGCAGACAAGAAGGGTTGCGTTGGACCTTTGCCATTGCTGTAATTCTCGCTAGGCCAAAGATGGAGGGGTATGCTGCACACATACACGCCGTCATGTGTGTGTGTGTGTGTGTGTGTGTGTGTGTGTGTGTGTGTGTGTGTGTGCGCGCGCCTGAGTTTAGCATCTTAGGCTCCCAAGGGCAATCTATCCTCCTTCAGAGGCTTCTATAAGCTCTGCCTAAGCTGTCTTTCAACTTATCTCGCATTCTTCCTCCCAAACGAAGGCCTGCCTTTGACTTATAAAAG
Source organism: Protobothrops mucrosquamatus (assembly GCF_001527695.2). Taxonomy (NCBI): domain Eukaryota; kingdom Metazoa; phylum Chordata; class Lepidosauria; order Squamata; family Viperidae; genus Protobothrops; species Protobothrops mucrosquamatus. The sequence goes on from NW_015389892.1 coordinate 38,392, forward strand.
GGGATTTAGTCACAGGAGCACATTATCTTAAACAGCTCACCTTCAACCGAAAGGACAAAACGCCAACCCAGGAGAGAAAGAAAGAAGAATTTCAAGGAAAAAAAAAATCCCATGAGCAAGAGGGAAGTGGGGAAGGCGCGATTAGCATTGTGTTCCAATCCTGGTTTGTCATTAATTACATTTTGTTTCCTCCAGGCAATTCTGGATAGCATTCAGAAGCTTTCCAAAATTCAAGCTTTCCGTTAAGTAAATCCCCATCTATTGTGATTCTCAGTCTCAGCAACTCTGGACTTCAACTCCCAGAATCCCTCAGCCAGCGTGCACGGACTTCAGCTCCCAGAATTCCCCACTCAGCATGGCTGGGGAATTCTGGGAGTTGAAGTCCACCCATCTTAAAACTGCTCAGGCTGAGAGACACTGCCATATACTGGTAATCCTCAATTCACAACCCCAGTTGAGCCCCAAATTTCTGTTGCTAAGTGAGACAATTGTTAAGGGAGTTTTGCCCCATTTTACAACCTTTCTTACCACAGTCGGTAAGTGAATCGCTGCAGTTGTTAAATTAGCAGCACGGTTGTTAAGTGAATCTAGCTTCCCCATGGACTTTGCTTGTCAGAAGGTCACAAAAAGTGATCACATGACCTCGGGACACTGCAACTGTCATAAATATGAACCAGTTGCCAGGCAACCAAATTTTGATCATGTGACCATGGGGAGGCTGCAAGGGTCATAAGCCTGAAAAACGGTCAGAAGTCATTTTTTCAGTGGCATTGTAATGTCGAACGGTCACTAAACGAATTGCTGTGAGTCGAGGACTACCTGTATAATGGCACCATACTTGTAAACATTTAATGCTAGAAGCAGGGGGTTGGCCTAGATGACCTCCAAGGTCCCTTCCAACTTTATTATTATTATTATTATTATTATTATTATTATTATTATTATTATTATTATTATTATTATTATTATTATTACATCTTCCTTTCTCCCCTTGTCTAGCCCAGTCCTCAGTCCCTTATGGAAGTTGTAAAACCCACAGCCCCTTCCCCTAAGTAGCGCAGATGGTGCCGGCTATCAGCCTCTGAAAGTACCCCCCCCCCCATATATCATGTTTGAGCTGTGTCTCCTCTGGCACCCTAGAAAAGGGAATGATGGGGCAGGAATGTTCACGGGGGTGTAGAAAGCCTTCCAGCCCCCCCCTTCCCCCTCCTCCTCTCCACCTTTCCACCCCAAACCCCTCAGGAACTGCTTGTTACAACCTGGGACCAGCCCCCTCCTGGGGTGATCCTGGAGTTGGCAGCTCCCTTCAGGGATGGTGATGTATGGCTTGCAGTTGTGCATCAGATAGCAGAAATCAATTGCAGGATAANAAGGAAGGAAGGAAGGAAGGAAGGAAGGAAGGAAGGAAGGAAGGAAGGAAGGAAAAAAGATGGAGAGGGAAGGGAGAGAGGGAGGAAGGAAAGAAGATGGAGAGAGGGAGGGATGGGGAAAGAAGGGAGGAAGGAAAGGAAAAAGATGGAGAGAAAAGGAAGGAAAGAAGGAAGGAGGGAGGAAGGAAAGGAAAGGAAAGGAAAGAAAGGAAAGGAAAGGAAAGGAAAGGAAAGGAAAGGAAAGGAAAGGAAAGGAAAAAGATGGAGAAGGAAGGAAGGGAGGGAGGGAGGGAAGGGCATGTGTTCAGGCATGAGCTCAATCATTTCAGAGCCATTTCACTCATCAAAAAGGATTGTCTCCATTCTTTATCTTCTTAATGAAAAGAGCAAATCGCAGAACAAGGCAAGAGACATTATTAGCAAAGAGGCCAAGTCTTCCAAAAAGGCTGCGACGGAGCAGAGGTGGGATCAGAGATTAACAATGTAATCCAAGGCAAAGTATAAGCTCTGTTGAATATAAAGGGATTTATTTCTAAGTAAATTTGCCGAGGAATCAGTAAACCAGGGCTGGGGGAAGGAAAGGAAACGCTTTCACGAAGCAGTGACTTGCTCTTTCCATTTCCCAGTGTTTTGATTACTGTAATCATTTTAATTATGCTTACAGGTGCCAGTGACAACATGGGTTTGTTATATATTAGTGCAGACAGGAGAGCCTTGGGTCTAAGGCAGTGGTGGCGAACCTATGGCACGGGTGCCAGAGGCGGCACTCGGAGCCCTCTCTGTGGGCACACGTGCCGTTGCCCCAGCCTCGCCTCCCCCCGCGACCCCCTCCTCTCCAGCAGCCCCCCTGGAGGAGAGTCGCCTCTGAGCGTGGCCCATGCGGAGCAGCGCAGCCAAGGACATGGCAGCCAGGCAGCGTAGACAAGACTCTGCCCTCACGTCCCATCATGCACAGTTGATGCTGCGGGGCGCGGGCAGAGGGTGTGACCGCCACAGCGCTGCTGGGCTGCCTGGGCGATCTGCGGCGGGCCCTGGAGGTGGTGAGTGACCCTGCAGGCAGGCGGGGTGGGAGATAGGGGGGTGGAGCTGGGGCAGGGCCAGTTTTTGGGCACTCAGTCTCTAAAAGGTTCGCCATCACTGGCTTAAGATAACCCTCCAAAGATGGTTGCCTATGAAGAAAAGATTGTCATAAAATCCAGTCAATCAAACAATCAATCAAACAAACAATTAATCTGCTTCTTCTTAAGTCCCAGCATCTCATTTCTTTTCTTTTTTTTATATATAAAATTTTTATTATAATTGAACAGCAAATACCAATATGATGCATCTACATACACCAGCAAAAAAGATAATCTTACTCAATACATTTTCGGGTACGCTCGGCAGTCCCCGCCTTGCCTCCACCCTCATTTACTTTCCTCTCCTTCCTCCCCCTAAACCCACAACCTCTCCTCCTTCCCTCTTACCACCTCCCTACATCCCCTCTACCTTCTTAACCACCTCGTCGAGTGCAGTTTGGGGTACCAGCCAAGCATCTCCTCTTATCAATACAATTCCATTATTTACCTCATTTCTTGCAAGAATCAAAGGATGTCAGATGGGTGAAGGTCAAAAAAAAAAAAGTCAAGAGAACAGCCAAGACTCCTTGATAGAAGGCAGCGTTGGCTTCCATCTGGGAGTGACGACTGTCCTCTTGGCTTTTTTTGACACCCCCACCCTCCGTGGTTACTCCTGGGGTCAGCCCACCGGTCACCGTCGTGCCCGGAACAAGCAGAGAGGCCAGGCTGCAAATGGGGATTAAAACAACCCCAGTTCCCGAGGCATCGCTCTGGTTGGCCGATGTTGTTGGGTCCAGCCAAGTGTGAACAATGCCAACCGACAGCTTAATGAAGGCAGCAGTGCTTTAGAGGGGTGGGGGGACGCCGGGGGCTGTGGTGTTGACTGCTAACGGGGAACAACTTCGCATTAAGAAACAGAAGCAAACAGGGAACAGAAGCCTGTGAGGATGGATGGGTGGGGAGGCAGGATGGAGGGAGGTCCAGGCAAGTAGATTTACTAAACTCACCAGAGTTTCGTGGTTTTCGTGGAGCTAGGATTGGCACCTGTAGAGCCTAGCCCAGGGGTAGGCAACCTTGGCTCTTTTATGACTGGTGGACTTCAACTCCCAGAATTCCTGAGCCAGCATGGCTCAGCTTGGAAACCTCTCCCTTTCCCCTCAGCATGGCTGGCTCAGGAATTCTGGGAGTTGAAGTCCCCGAGTCATAAAAGAGCCAAGGTTGCCTACCCCTACTCTAAACTAATAAAGTCTACATTAATTAACATTAATTATGCTTTCATATGTTCCTCTAGGTCAGGGGTGGGCAACCATGGCTCTTGTATGACTGGTGGACTTCAACTCCCAGAATTCCTGAGCCAGCATGGCTCAGCTTGGAAACCTCTCCCTTTCCCCTCAGCATGGTTGGCTCAGGAATTCTGGGAGTTGAAGTCCACGAGTCATAAAAGAGTCAAGGTTGCCTACCCCTGCCCTGGGACATAGCAACCGTCATAAATACATTCGGGTTAACAAGTACCCCAATTTTGATCGCATGACCGTGGGGATGCTGTAACAGTGATAAGTGCGAGGACCAGCTTTATGCAACTATTTTCACTCCTGTTATTTCTTCGAACAGTAGCTAAAAAACCAGCTGTAAGTCGAGGACTACATAAGGACTGACATAAGGATCCGATAGCAGCCATGCTGATAAACATGGGCTATGATGTCATTAAGAAATGAGAATTACGGTGTCATTTGCTCCCTTTCCTCTTCCCATTTTGCCATGAAGTTTCTTGCAAGCACACATGTTCCTTATAAACATGTTCAAATTTTAAAACAAAGATGGCTACTCCCAACAGAATGAGGGAATAGCTTTACAAACTCAAAAGAAGCATAATAAAACTTAAAAAGCTGGAGTTTGATAAATACAGATGAAACCTTTCTAATTTAGTAAGTATGGTTGCAATCAGTTTAATTGGTAGCTTTGGCAAGCACGGTTTAATTTCTGAGACCATTTTTTAATTAGTGGGGCTGAGAAGGAGTTAAAAGCATGGTTATTTATTTTTCCAGGCAATTTTTACACTGAATCATACTTTGCTAAGGAGCCAGGAAAGAAAACAATAAAGATACGATTTTTTCCCCCTCTCTTCCTACGGTGAATCATAGTTTTTTTTTTTTTTAAATTACATTGTAAATTATCCCACACTTCCTTCAATATCTCAAACAGGCAGCCATATTGCAGTTTTGGTGACATACATGGGAAATGTAATTAGTTAATTAATCAACTTAACAACACAAACTTGCAGATGTCTCCTACAGAATAAGCTCTTTGATTGCAGTAAAACTTACACCCAGGGTAGTGCATATGGAAATGCTGTCTCTAATTGATTGACAAGCATGGTGACTGTTGTTTAAATCAAATAAACCTCGCTATAAAAAAGTTTATTAAAAGTGCTGCCCTTGCCGAACATTTCAATGTGTTTTGCCCCTGTGAGCAGAAATACTAAAAGTAGTTTTAATAGTTTTATTGGGGGCATAACAAAATATATAGGCCCTCAACTTTAAAAAAAAAAACCCTACAGAATAAAAACTTACTTTAAAAACTATGCATTCAAAGAACAGCCTAAATTAGGGGTCTTCAAACATGGCCCTTTTATGACTTGTGGATTTCAACTCCCAGAATTCCTCAGCCAGTGCCTGGCTGAGGAATTCTGGGAGTTGAAGTCCACAAGTCATAAAAGGGCCAAGTTTGAAGACCCCTGGCCTAAATTATCATTCTTGTATACAGGTAGTCCTTGACTTACAATCATCTCTTTAGTGACTGTCTGAAGTTACAACAACACTGAAAAAAGTGTCTTATGACCAGTTTTCACACTTATGACAGTTGGCAGCATCCCCATGGTCACATGATCAAAATTTGGGCGCTTGGCAACCATTATGTATTTATGACAGTTGCATTATCCTGAGGTCACGTGATCAGCATCTGGAACCTTCTCAGCCGGCTTCTGACAAAGTCAGTGGGGTGGGGGTGGGGAGCCCCCACCATGCTGGCTGAGGAATTCTGGGAGTTGAAGTCCACAAG
>NW_015389892.1:44043-51362 GCF_001527695.2 Protobothrops mucrosquamatus
GTTGGCAGCATCCCCATGGTCACATGATCAAAATTTGGGCGCTTGGCAACCATTATGTATTTATGACAGTTGCATTATCCTGAGGTCACGTGATCAGCATCTGGAACCTTCTCAGCCGGCTTCTGACAAAGTCAGTGGGGTGGGGGTGGGGAGCCCCCACCATGCTGGCTGAGGAATTCTGGGAGTTGAAGTCCACAAGTCTTAAAGCGGCCAAGTTTGGACACCCCTGTCTTAAAACCTGTGCACAGTTCATTTTACAATTGTACATGGCCCTCGATTTACAACAGTTCATTTAGTGACTGTTCAAAGTTACAACGGCACTGAAAAAAGTGACTTACGGCCGTTTTTCATAGTTACGCCCTTTGCAGCATCCTGGTGATCATGTGATCAAAATTCACACGCTTGGCCACTGGTTCATATTTAGGACGGTTGCTCTGTCCCAAGGTCATGTGATCCCCTTTTGCGACCGTCTGACAAGCAAACGGGAAGCCAGATTCACTTAACAACCGGGTTGCTAACTTATCAACTGCAGTGATTCACTTAACAACTGTGGCAGGAAAGATCGTAAAATGGGGCAAAACCCACTTAACAAATGTCTCGCTTAACATCAGAAAGGTTGGGATCAATTATGGTGTATCCAGGGGTCTTCAAACCTGGCCCTTTTATGACTTGTGGACTTCAACCCCCAGAATTCCTCACCTAGGCACGCTGGCTGAGGAATTCTGGGAGTTGAAGTCCACAAGTCATAAAAGGGCCAAGTTTGAAGACCCCTGGTGTATATTGTATATAAGCTCTCCTTTTATAAATCCATGGTTTGTATTAAACCAAGGCTTGGAACCTCACACAATGACTAGATGTTTCTTCTTCCAAACATCCTGAGAATTAGGAAAATCACTAAAGCTCACGCTATTCTCTGGGGCAGCCCGATCCCCAGACCCTTTTAGGATCTCACGCCAGGACCTGAAATTCCCAGGCTGTTTTACGAGTGCTTGCTATTTTCACAGGACTTCTAGAATGAATGCTACAACCTTGATTTATATGGGGTTCCCAGGAGATTGGGGTTTTTCAATGCAAAGCCATAATTATTTATTTGCACAATTGTTTAAAAGAGGACTCCCAGACTTAATTATGCCTGCGGATGGGGCTGGCTACCCCAGCGTTGAACTAACTCACAGGTCTGTTTTAATCACATTTTGCTAACAAGTCTGAGTGGCCAGGTTCAGTATAATCCACACAGTATGTGAATGCAACCTCTGCCTAGGTTTACAGTCTGATTAAGCCAAAAACTAAACAAATTGTAATATGGCTTAATAGGATAATAAGCCCCAGTATGATCTGATTTGTAAAGTTGTGGAAACTTGTACTTTTCAATTATAAATCAGGCAGAAAAACACCTTCCTGATCCTGAATGGAAAGGTTGAGTTGATTGGAAATCATGTAGCCCAGTGGTTTTTTTTTTCAAACTTGGCAACTTTAAGATGTGTGGATTGCAACTCCCAGAATTCCACAGCCAGCATACTGCATATAGCAGTGATGGCGAACCTTTTAGATACCAAGTGCCCAAACTGCAATCCAAAACCCACTTAAGTATTGTCGGGTGCTGGGTGGGCGTGGCCCATTGGGTGGGTGTGGCCCATTGGATGGGTGTGGCCCATTGGATGGGTGTGGCTGCGGTGGTAACGGCAGACTGGGTGGGACCAAAAAGTTCAATCAATTCCAACTTTGGGAGATCTTCTTTTTTCCCATGAGAAGTTGAAATTGATTGATTGATTGAACCTTTTTTTTTTTTTTTGCACATGGCGGCGGAGGCCTAAAGCAAAAAGGTTTTATAAAACCCAGCTGAAGGCCTAGGACTGGGGCGACGGCACGCGTGCCCACAGAGAGGGCTCTGAGTGCCGCCTCTGGTACCCGTGCCATAGGTTCGCTACCACTGGCATATAGCATACAGCAAGAAACCATGAGTTCAAGTCCTGCCTTAACCTTGAAAGCCAAGTTGGTGACTTTGAGCCAATCACCAGGAGACTGTGAGTTCTAGTCCCACCTTAGGCATGAAAATCAGTTGGGTGACTTTGGGGCAATTACGAGGAGACTGTGAGTTCTAGTCCCACCTTAGGCATGAAAATCAGTTGGGTGACTTTGGGCCAATCACCAGGAGATTGTGAGTTCTAGTCCCACCTTAGGCATGAAAATCAGTTGGGTGACTTTGGGGCAATTACGAGGAGACAGTGTGTTCTAGTCCCGCCTTAGGCACGAAAATCAGTTGGGTGACTTTGGGCCAATCACCAGGAGACTGTGAGTTCTAGTCCCACCTTAGGCATGAAAATCAACTGGGTGACTTTGAGCCAATCGCTCTCTCAGCCCAACCCACCTCATAGGGTTGTGGGGAAAATTGGAAGAAGAAGGTGTGTTGGATATGTTCTCTGCCCTGAGTTACTTGTAAAAACAACAATGGTGAGAAATAAACAAACACACACAGATAAATCAATACCGGCTGGGGAATTCTAGGAGTTAGAATCTATTCCGTGCGGCCGGCCTGGCGTAGTTTGATTATGTTTCAGTGGGGGTTTTTGTATGGGTGTGTTTTTAGAACAGGCCTGTTATTTAATTCAATTTTAGAACAAAAACTATTTATTTATTATCGTGGTTTTTAGTATCGCCTGTTCACCGCCCTGAGTCCCGTAAGGGAGATAGGGCGGTATATAAATTTAATAAATAAATAAATAAATAAAAAGCTGCACCGAGTGGACTTACAGAGTTTGAAAAACAACTCCTTATCTAATGCAGGAATCCACAATTATACCATTTCACCCCATATTTAATACTTTCATACTAGTCTGGGATAAATACAGGTAGTACTCGACTTGAAATAGTTCATTTAATGACTGTTCGAAGTTACAATGATACCAGTGGTGGATTCAGCCAGTTCGCACCAGTTCGGCAGAACCAGGAGCTAATGTTTTGTTGCCCAGGCCCAGAATGGACTTCCGGAAGCAGCATCCACACAGAGAACCGGTTGTTCACATATTTGAATCCCACCACTGAATGGTACTGAAAAAAGGGCCCGCCGGTCCACTGTTCACGCAAGTTGTGCTGCGCGCATGTGCGAGCACACTCCAGCCAGCCGTTCACACGGCCCAGTTCCGAATAGGCCACGGCATGGAAGTGGGCCGCGGGCCGGGGATTGGGGGGACCCCCGGACTACCAAGGTTCCTTCCAACTCTATTATTCTGTTATTCCGCTTATGGGATCTGTTCCAGGTTGCAGATGCATCGGTCCACCCCTCAGGATGCTTTTGCACGGACCCACAGTTGTTACATGGTGCTCCAACTTCACATAACACAATGTTTGAGACCGGCTTTGAGATTTGGGCTGCAGATCCGTCGTGCTGGCCTTCCAAGCCCAGATGGAAATATTTTACACTTCGGAGCTGATTCCCAAGCCTGCACAAAAGAATTTTTTTGGGGGGGGGAAACCCCACTCAGAGTCCTTGATAGTCATTGCAGTAACAAGCACACCCTCCCCCCCCCAAAAAAAGATATCCCCCCCCCGGTGAGCATAATTGCTGGCACATACAATCCTAAGCCTTCCAAAACTAGGGGGAAAAAATTCTATATTTTTTTCATGGGAATATGCAAAAGTTACTTAAGACAATTTGATTGTTCTCCGCGAGCAATTTCTGGGTTACTGGTTCATTTTTCTGACGTTTTGCCCAGATTCAAATCGCAAGAAGCCAAACGTGGTTTGAAAAAATCCAGACATCCATGAGGGGGCAGAAAAGAGCTGGCGTTGTTCGTTTCTCTCGGCTGCTTAATTGAGTCTCCCTGGAAAGTGGCCCTTGAAATCTTAAATATTATTATTTGTCATTTTGATACCTTAGTATAAGACAGACAGACAGACAGGCATTTTATGGGCCCCGGGCCACATCTGGCCCTTTGGCTCTCCCTGGCTGGCCCGGCGTGAGGTCAAAAGGAAATTATAAAATCAAATGTAAATTAGTGTACGGCATGCAGACAATACAACTGCATTAATTTTACGGGGAATCCTTGACTTACAAACATTTCTTTAGTGACCGTTCAAAGTTATAATGGCGCTTAAAAAAGGGATTTATGAGCTTTTTCCCCACACTTATGATCTAAAGCATATAATAAGGAAAGGCGGCTGGAATTGGGTATGTCCAGTTTAACGAAGAGAAGGACGAGGGGGGACATGATAGCAGTCTTCCAGTATCTCAGGGGCTGCCCCAAAGAAGAGGGAGTCAAGCTATTCTCCAAAGCACCTGAAGGCAGGACGAGAAGCAACGGATGGAAACTAATCAAAGAGACAAGCAACCTAGAACTAAGGAGAAACTTCCTGACAGTTAGAACAATTAACCAGTGGAACAACTTGCCTCCAGAAGCAGTGAATGCTCCAACACTGGAAGTTTTTAAGAAGAGACTGGACAGCCATTTGTCTGAAATGATATAGGGTTTCCTGCCTGAGCAGGGGGTTGGACTAGATGACCTCCAAGGTCCCTTCCAACTTTATTATTATTATTATTATTATTATTATTATTATTATTATTATTATTATTATTATTATTATTATTATCCTCGTGATCACGCGATCAAAATTTGAATGTATGGTATTTTTGACGGTCGCAGCATCCCGGGGTCATGTGATCCTTTTTTACAACCTTCTGACAAGTAAAGCCAATGGGTGGAAGCCAGATTTACTTAACAGTCATGTTACTAACTTAACAACTGCAGTGATTCACTTAAGAACTATGGCAAGACAGGTCGTAAAATGGGGCAAAACTCACTTAACGTCTGTCTCACCCAGCAACAGAAATATGGGGCTCAACTATGCTTGTAAGTCGAGGACTACCTGTGTTTGGAAGGCAACTGCTATTTTTGTCTCCAATTTGCATACAGGTAGTCCTCGACTTACAACATTTCATTTAGTGACCATTCAAAGTTACAACTGAACTGAAAAAAAGTGACTTATGACAAATTTTCACACTTACGATCCCAAAGTCAAGTGATTTACATTCGGATGCTTGACAACCGACTCAGGTTTATGACGGTTGCAGCGTCCCGGGGTCACGTGGTCGCCTTTTGCACCGTTCTGACAAGCAAAGTTACTGGGGGAAAAGCCAGATCCGCTTAACATCCATGTTACTAATTTAACGACTGCAGTGATTGGTTTAACCCAGTGGTTCTCAACCTTTTTAATGCCGCGACCCCCAACCAGTCGTAAGTTGAGGACTAAACCGGTCGTAAGTTGAGGACTACCCAACCGGTCGTAAGTCAAGGACTTTCCCTGCCCGGGAGCGCCGCACATGCGTGGTTCCGACCCCTGCGCCAGCCGAGGCGTAACTGGCAAGCGGCAGAGACGGAGCAGGCCGACCACCAGCTGGCCCAGCCCACGGGAGGTAAGGCACCCGCTGGAAAAGGGGGAAAAAAATGGTGGACAAAAAAAATGGCGGCAAAAAAATGGCGGACAGCCTTGCTTGGTGACCCCCATGAAATGGTCGATCGACCCCAAATGGGGTCCCGACCCACAGGTTGAGAACCACTGGCTTAACCAATGTGGCAAGAAAGGTCGTAAAACGTGGCAAAGCTCACGTAACAAATTTCTCGCTTAACAGTGTAAACGTTGGGCTCAATTGTGGTTGTAAGCTGAGGACCACGCATATGCGCATTTGTGCGTGGCAATGCACCTTCACAGCCCTGTTGGTTTGGCCCTCCACGACAGCCCCAGTTTCTCATGAAAATGAACTGCCCACCTCTGGTGTAAGAGGTAGTGACACAGGTGTGGAGGACAGTGGGTTGAAATTAAACATAGGTAGTCCTCGGCTTACAACAGTTCATTTAATGACCGTTCAAAGTTACAACGGCACTGGAAAAAGCGATCGTTTTTCACAGGCCACATGATCAAAATTCAAGATCTTGGCAGCGTTCCCGGGGTCATGTGATCAAAATTCAGACACTCGGCAACTGACTCGTATCTATGACGGTTGCAATGTCCCGGGGTCGATGTGATCCCCTTTTGGGACCTCCTGACAAGGAAAGACAATGGGGGAGCCCAACTCGCTTAACAACCGTGTCCTTCATTTAACAACTGCAAGGATTCGCTTATCCACTCTGGCACGAAAGATCATAAACACGGGGCAAAAAAAAATCCCTTAACAAATGTCTCGCTTAACAGCAGAAATGTTGGCCTCCGTTGTGGTTTTGAGTGGAGGACTACCTGTCGTATTTTGGACCCTTCCTTCTCTTCGTCTTAAGAAAAGTATAATAATAATAAAGTTGGAAGGGACCTTGGAGGTCATCTAGTCCAACCCCCTGCTCAGGCAGGAAACCCTATGCCATTTCAGACAAATGGCTGTCCAGTCTCTTCTTAAAAACGTCCAGGGTTGGAGCATTCACCGCTTCTGGAGGCAGGTTGTTCCACTGGTTTAACTGTCAGGAAGTTCCTCCTTAGTTCTAGGTTGCTTCTCTCCTTGCATAGTTTCCACCCATTGCTTCTTATCCTGCCTTCAGGCGCTTTGGAGAAGAGCTTGACTCCCTCTTCTTTGGGGCAGCCCGTGAGATACTGGAAGACTGCTATCATGTCCCCCCTCGTCCTTCTCTTCATTAAACTGGACATACCCAATTCCAGCAACCGTTCCTTATATGCTTTAGCCTCCAGTCCCCTAATCATCTTTGTTGGTCTTCTCTGTACTCTTTCTAGAGTCTCAACATCTTTTGTGTACACAAAAGTGTGCACAACCGTCTCCTTCTGGGGACAAGAGCAGGCGGACGGCCCGGTCAGAGGCAGAAGGGAGGGCAATGGCCAGGTGCCAGAGTGAGATGGGGCCATGCCCAACATCTTCCCATTTGTGGAAGACCAGCTGGTGGCAGAGGTTCCAACAGCTACAAAACAGATGGCAGGCTAATTCTTGTCAATTATGGATGCCAGTGGAAAGTGCTCACCAGCTGGGGGCTTTCGCCCTGCACCAGCTGGGTGATCGGTTATGCTAGAGAGACCGTAGCCTTGGCATGGGCGGGAAAGGCCAATGGTGCCACCCAGTGACACTGGGAGGAGAAGGGAGGGTTTGGGAAGAGGGTCTCTTATCAAAAGGGAGCCTCAACGCGAATCACTTTGAGCAGTGCTTGTGGTGCGAATCCATCTGGCTTATTGTTGGCTTCTTGAAGATGAGCTAATTCAACAAGTTGATCAAGAGTGTCACGTGAAAGCAACTTCTAGGTGACCTTTGGCATTCCTGGTCACCCTCAAAGGCAGAGTTTCTCAACCCTGGCAACTTTAAGAATTCTGGGAGTTCAATTCCACTATTCTTA
>NW_015389892.1:51444-52784 GCF_001527695.2 Protobothrops mucrosquamatus
CTTTGAGCAGTGCTTGTGGTGCGAATCCATCTGGCTTATTGTTGGCTTCTTGAAGATGAGCTAATTCAACAAGTTGATCAAGAGTGTCACGTGAAAGCAACTTCTAGGTGACCTTTGGCATTCCTGGTCACCCTCAAAGGCAGAGTTTCTCAACCCTGGCAACTTTAAGAATTCTGGGAGTTCAATTCCACTATTCTTAACGTTGCCAAGGTTGAGAAATACTTGTCAAAACATAGAAGACCTCCAAAGTCCCTTCCAACTCTGTTATCCTGTTAAGACTCCTCTACAGATGAAGGATAGTGTTCCTGCAGCATTCTCAACAATCCTGATGGATGCAGCCAGGGAAGAGTTTGAGACTTGCCTGAGCCTGCATCCCTGGCCCCATAGAGCACGTTCTTCCCCTTGACTGCTACACGGCAAACTATGATCTCCTTGTTCAAGAGACACAAAAAAAGAAGCATCTCTGGTTTTCCTCGTCCAATCTTGCAGGAGACGATAGCGAAGGAATTCCAAAGGTCAGGCCGAGCTTTCGGCTGGCTCCTGGTCCTGCCTCTCTCCTGCCAGCCACCTTGGAGCCCTGGTCTCTCTCCCTGGGACGGGCGGTGGGCAGGTGTGCGCTCTCCCTGCCATGCGTCGAGGGTCATTCCTTGGTCATGCCGGTGTCGTCATCTTAGACGAACCAAGGCCTCTTTCAGAGGAGCTGATGCTCTTCTCCAGGGGAAGAGGCGAGGACTATTACGGGCTGGGCAAAATTCCAGCTCTCCTGGAAGACAACGAGGGCAAGGGGGGAGGGAAGGAGGAGGAGGGGGCACAATCCCATTGAGGTAACCAGGACTCCTGCGGCAATCTGAGGCCTCTTTGTCTTCGGCCTGGACCCAATTTCCGTGAGATTCCACTGCTGTCAGCAGAGATGAGATGGGCAGCAAGGTTGGAACCCAGACAAGCGCACAGCCAGGGAGGGTCCAGCAGGGCATCCAGGCCCGAGTCTGTTGCAGTCCTGTCAGCACCACCCAGGCTGAGCTGACAAGCATCCAGAAGCACACAGAGGCGACGCAGAGCCCTCCATCTGCCATCGTGGAATCGTCTGGGGGCCTGGATTCCTTTAGCTCTCTTCAAGTTTGGCTCCCCGGGACCCTGTTTGGGCAGAGAGGATTTGAAGACACGGAGGGTCTTAGCGAAAGAGGTTGAAGGGGGCAGTTTCAGTGCAAAGGGACAAGAGTGGGGTTTGTACATGCAGGTGGTTTTCTGTGACTGAAACTACTTGAAAGTGGAAGCTCTCATTTCCTGGGTTAAGAGCAGGGAAAGGAAGGGAGAGGGAGGGAGGGAGGGAGGGAGGGAGG
>NW_015389892.1:54388-70771 GCF_001527695.2 Protobothrops mucrosquamatus
TGGAGAGGAGAAAATCCAAAAAGTTGCAGGTCTGAAGGCTAGAAAAGACAGACCAAGAACATCAATGGCCAGATCATTTGGCTTTTACCTGTGCTGCTGCTTAGGTATTCGTTGCTATGTCGTGTCCTTAACAGAATAACAGAGTTGGAAGGGACCTTGGAGGTCTTCTAGGCCAACCCCCTGCTCAGGTGCAGGAAACTCTATACCATTTCAGACAAGTTGCTTTCTTAAAAATCTCCAGTGTTGGAGCACCCACAACCTCTACAGACAGGCTGTTCCACTGGTTAATTGTTCTAACTGTCAGGAAGTTTCTCCTTAGTTCTAGGTTGCTTCTCTCCTTGATTAGTTTCCATCTGTTGCTTCTCGTCCTGCCTTCAGGCACTTGGGAGAATAGCTTGACCCAGTGGTGGGATTCAAATATGTGACCAACCAGTTCTCTGTGTGGATGCCGCTTCTGGAAGACCATTCTGGGCCTAGGCAACAAAAAATTAGCTACCGGTTCTGCCGAACTGGTGAGAACTGGCTGAATCCCACCACTGGGTTGACTCCCTCTTCTTTGTGGCAGCCCCTCAAATATTGGAGCACTGCTATCATGTCCCCCCTCGTCCTTCTCTTCATTAAACACCCAATTCTTGCAACCGTTCTTCATATGTTTTAGCCTCCAGTCCCCTGATCGTCTTTGTTGCTCTTCTCTGCACTCTTTCCAGATTCTTTCCAACATCTTTTTTATATTGTGGTAACCAAAACTGGATGCAACATTCTAAATATGGTCTTACCAAGGCATTATAAAGTGGTACTAACACTTCGCGCGATCTTGATTCTATAGCACTAGCAATAGCACTTAGACTTATATACCACTTCACAGTGCTTTACAGCCCTGTCTAAGCAGTTTACAGAGTCAGCATATTTGCCCCCCAACAATCTGGGTCCTCATTTTACCGACCTCGGAAGGATGGAAGGCTGAGTCAACCATGAGCCGGTGAGAATCAAACTCCTGGCAGTGAGCAGTGGGTTAGCTGCTTTCTCTCTGTTAATGCAGTTTAGGATTGTGTTGGCTTTTTTGGCAGCTGCAGCACGCTACTGGCTCATAGTTGAAGGATTGTCCACTAGGATTCCAGGATCCCAATTGCCCCCAAAGTCCTCAGAAGCTAAATTCAAGGGGGATTTTTCCATTATCTTTTTAATGGCATTAACTGAAAAGCATTGGAAGTGTTGACTGCTTTAGAAAGAAGGTTGCAGTTTACTGAAGAGGAGAGCCAGACAGAAAGATGGCTCTGGAAGAAAAGAAGAGAGAGCACGTGTAGGGAGTGGGTTTTTATACCCTCTGGAGCCTTTTGTTTGGAGTTTTTCCTGTGGCATGAACTTTGGCATCTGTGGGTTAATCCTATTATGTCCTGTCTTAGAGTTTGGGTGGGGTATGTAGATTTTAGGTATCTTTCTCTTCCTAAGCTTTTAGCTGGGGGCCTCCAACCTTCCTGAATGGATTATTACATCTGCATTTCTACAGAGCTGGTTTCTGCTTGAGGAGGGAGACTTGGGGCTATTAAGAAAAATTGGGCATGCTTTTCTGCCTCTTTAAGATCCTTCGAGGAAATATATTTTTCTGCCCTTTTAATATTTCTTTCTCTGGGGGGGGCTGACTTCCCACAGAAGGATTTGATGCTTCCATCTAAGACGACAAAAGCAGCTTTGCATTGTCACAATGCAAGCCCCACCCCGTTTATATGTGCGAGCGCAACATTGTGATGCGCATATGAAAGAGGTCGAGCATCTGAAACAACAATGTAACACCAATCTTCTAATTTGCTCTCCTTTTGAACTTCCCTGTAAACACCTCTAGTTTAGCTCGACAGTAAAGGCACACCTCATTTCATTGTGTTTTGCTTTATTGCACTTCGCAAATATTGTGGTGTTGTTGTTTTTTATGAGAGTTTTCACCAGAAAAAAGATTACAACTTCCCAAAGGCTCAGGTGGCGATTAGTGGGGGGGGGGGGTAGCAATAAAGTATTTTTAATTAAGGTATGTGCATTGTGCTTTTCTTAAACATAATGCTATTGCACACTTAATAGACTACGACATAGGGTAAACAGAACTTTTATATGCACTGGGAAAGCAAAAAAACAAATTGTGTGACTCACTTTATTGCAATATTCACTTTATTGCAGTGGAACTGGAACTGAACCGGCAATATCTCCGAAATATGCCTGTATTTTAATAAGAATTTTTCAGACGGTAAAACTCAGTGAAATTAAAGCAACTTCATCTTTTAACCCGGCTCCTGTCAATGTTTTTGGAACGTGGTCTCCGAAATCCACAGAGGCTGAGACCTTGTCTTGGAAGAACACTGAACTCAGGTGTGGTAGAATCAGGGTTATCTGCAGGATGGGGTCAAAAAAGTCAAAATGGTGCCTAGGATAAGGTAATTGGAGCTCCGCCCTTTTTTTATGTGCATCACTCACGTGATACGTAAAAAAAAAAAAAGATGGAGCTTTGATTGCCCCATTGTGGCCAATTTCTTTACATACTTTTTTTACTATGCTTAACAGACACCTCTAACCCGGGGGTCTTCAAACTTGGCCCTTTTATGACTGGTGGACTTCAACTCCCAGAATCAACCCCGATTGTCCTTTAGAAAGACAGATACTCAAGCTCAAATCCTTTGGCCACCAAATGAGAAGACAGGACTCATTGAAAAAGACCCTGGGAAAGATGGAAGCAAAAGGTGAAGGGGACGGCTGAGGATGAGATGGTTAGATGGTGTCACTGATGCAATGAACATGAATTTGGGCAAACTCCAGGAGACAATGGAGAATAGGGGGGGAAGGGGGCTGGCATGCTGTGGTCTATGGGGTAAGAATCAGACATGACTTAGCAACTGAACCAAAACAAAGGTCAGGGGACTGGGGGCTAAAACATACAAGGAACAGTTGCTGGAATTGGGTATGTCGAGTTTAATGAAGAGAAGGACGAGGGGTGACATGATAGCAGTCTTCCAATATCTCAGGGGCTACCCCAAAGAAGAGGGAGTCAAGCTATTCTCCAAAGCCCCAGGCTGGACAAGAAGCAACGGATGGAAACTAACCAAGGAGAGAAGCAACCTGGAATTAAGTAGAAATTTCCTGACAGTGAGAACAATTAACCAGTGGAACAACCTGCCTCCAGAAGCGGTGAATGCTCCAACACTGGAAGTTTTTAAGAAGAGACTGGACAGCCATTTGTCTGAAATGACATAGGGTTTCCTGCCCGAGCAGAGGGTTGGACTAGATGACCTCCAAGGTCCCTTCCAACTTTTATTATTATTATTATTACTATTATTATTATTATTATTATTATTGTTGTTGTTGTTGTTATTGTTATTGTTATTGTTGTTATTATTATTGTTATTGCTATTGTTATTATTATTATTATTGTTGTTATTATTATTATTATTATCATCATCATCATCATCATTATCATCATCATTATTATTATTACTGTATTATTATTATCATCATCATCATCATCATCATTATTATCATTATTATCATTATCATCATTATTATTACTGTATTCTTATTATTATTCTTATTATTATCATCATCATTATCATTATTATCATTATCATTATCATTATCATCATTATCATCCTTATCATCCTTATCATTATTATCATCATTATCATTATTACTGTATTCTTCTTCTTCTTCTTCTTCTTCTTCTTCTTCTTCTTCTTATTATTATTATTATTATTATTATTATTATTATTATTATTATTATTATTATTATTATTATGGGCCTGACTGTGGCCAGGCCAAGCCACCCCATAGACTCAAAGCATATTTTGCAACCCAGCTTGATTGACGAGTTTACAGTTCAACAAACAAGCAACGTTGAGTCAATAATTAAGAGCTGTACTTTACTGGGGCCCCTTTGCGTTTCCTGGGCAGTCAGTTACCTGATCTCAAGGTCTCTTACTTCAGCATTGACACGTATGGATTTGCAACTGCTACCTGAAAGGACTTTAAGAATTGCCGGTCCACAAGAAGAGGAGAAATGGTTTCCTGCAATTCAGTGAAGAAAAGGAGAAGCAATAGATTTTAATTACTGGATGGTGCCTTGNTGGGGCCCCTTTGCGTTTCCTGGGCAGTCAGTTACCTGATCTCAAGGTCTCTTACTTCAGCATTGACACGTATGGATTTGCAACTGCTACCTGAAAGGACTTTAAGAATTGCCGGTCCACAAGAAGAGGAGAAATGGTTTCCTGCAATTCAGTGAAGAAAAGGAGAAGCAATAGATTTTAATTACTGGATGGTGCCTTGATGGTGTACATATAGAAAGGGGTAGCAGCCTCTGGAGACAAAAGAGAGATCAAGGATATGGTCCCCCCGGCCCATTAGCCAGACCCGCCGCAGAATCTGACGTATTCAGACAAAACAGCTTTGAAATCGAAGTGGCCACTCTAAGCATAACCTATTTATAATCCTTGGCATATGGTCCACCGCTATTCTCTTTTCATCCGATGTTTATTAAGAGCCAAGCAGCAGCGGATGTCAAAGGCATCTTTGCATTTCATGTGCAGGTCTTCGGAAAGACAGATGTAGTGGCAAGCAAAGCGGACGGTTTCCAGGGCTGGAACAAGCCGAGATGGAGACGAGAGATTAACTCTTTCCTTCCGAATTTTACATCGGGGAAGGGTGGAAGTTGCTTCGCATTAGGGTGAAATCGTCCCTTGGCGCTGACGTGAAGGTGCATTTCATTAATTAAAAAAAGAAAGAAAACAATTAAAAGTCCATCGCTGAAAGGCCTCTTAACGTTCTGATCGGGTCCCAAAGAAATCAGCCGTTTCAGCATCTCCCGAATTGGACTGAAGTCTTGCCAAGCCGCACTGGAGGGTCACGGAAGTGCTGAGTGTGGTGAGACGTAGATCTGTACAAAGGTGATTCTTCTAAAGAAGACCGTCTCTTCTCCCAGAATAAGAACAGAATACTCCACTCCAGAATAAGAACAGAACAGAATAACAGAGTTGGAACGGACTTTGGAGATCTTCTAGTCCAGGGATCTTCAAACTTGGCCCTTTTATGACTCGTGGACTTCAACTCCCAGAAATCCTGAGCCAGCCACGCTGAGGGGAAAGGGAGAGGTTTCCAAGCTGAGCCATGCTGACTCAGGAATTCTGGGAGTTGAAGTCCACGAGTCATAAAGCGGCCTAGGCCTAGGCCAGAGGTAGGCAACCTTGGCTCCTTCATGACTCGTGGACTTCAACTCCCAGAATTCCTGAGCCAGCCACGCTGAGGGGAAAGGGAGAGGTTTCCAAGCTGAGCCATGCTGGCTCAGGAATTCTGGGAGTTGAAGTCCACGAGTCATAAAGCGGCCAAGTTTGAAGATCCCTGTTCTAGTCCAACCCCCAGCTCTGGCAGGAGACCCTATATCATTTCAGACAAATGGCTGTCCAGTCTCTTCTTAAAAACCTCCAGTGTTGGAGCAACCACAATTTTGGGAGGCAAGTTGTTCCACTGATTAATTGTTCTAACTGACAGGAACTTTCTCCTTAATTCTAGGTTACTTCTCTCCTTGATTAGTGTCCATCCATCTTGTCCTGCCTTCTGGTGCTTTGGAGAACAGGTTGTTCCCCCTCTTCTTTGTGGCCACCCCTGAGATGTTGAAACCCTGCTATCATGTCACTCCAGTCCTTCATTTCATTGAACCAGACAGACACAATTCCCTGATCTGGGGCTTCTAGACGATGGCTGGGAATGATGGGAACTGTAGTACAATGCAATTTGGAGGGCGCCAAAGGATGGAATCCTCTGTCCTGTTGGCAGAAATAGGCCTGAATTGGCTTTCGGTGCAACAACAATAACAACAAAAAACTTTATTAGGTTTGGGTTCCCCCCCCCCTTCCTCTAGTTATCTAGATCTTTTCATTTTCATGGCTTCTGATGCTCAGTCAAGCGGAGGGAGGAGAGGACTGCCTCGTGGCAGGAAATGTTGACAGCTTGGCATTTTGGAGACCTTGACCATCGGGGAAACAAGACAAGCTGACAAGGTGAGCTTTTCCCTCTGCGATCCTGGCTTGCCCCTCTCCCCTCCCGCCCACGTTACGCCCCTTCCTCATGTGGGTGGTTTGGGGGAGATGGTATCCATACTGGGGCTTTGATCTGACCCAGTCCCTTGCCTTTCATTTCATTCTCCCGATCAGCCTGACATACAGAAACCAGGATGCTTTTGGTAGCAGCTTGGATGCCTTTGGGATTCAGCTCTAAACTCCACATAGGGCCTTTTTAAGAGATCACGCAATGACAGGATCATAGGGCTGGGAGGGACCTTGGGGGTCTTCAACCCTCTACCCACGGCAACTGTGAAAAATGGTCATAATTCACTTTATTTCAGGGCCGTTGCAGCAGTCTGAGTGGTCACTAAACGAATTGTTGTAAATCAAAGACTATCTGTCGATCAGGCATGTCAAACTCGCGACGTCACGTGACGTTGCGTGACGTATCAGAGCTTTTTCTCCATTGCCGGCAATGGGGTGGGTGCGGTTTTGGGATGACGCGTCCGGCCCGCGCACCAGCAGTTTGACACCCCTGCTGTAGATGAATAAGCACTACATATAGTAGTGGCCAAAATTGTGGAAACCTTTTGGGAAAAGTGTACAGTAGAAATGCCACCTTTGGTTAAGTTTCCACCAATTTTTCTTCTAATTTCTTTATAACTGTAGCCTTGTTCGCTTAATAATACTATTTTACATGGCTTTCTGGGCGACCAGTCAACTCTTTGCACCATGACTTTAATTTTATGACGTTTTAGAAGCTCACTAAATGAAAGAACACAAAAAAAAACCCAACCAACTTAATAGCGATCACATCACACACTGACAAATGCCCTCCTCTCGGCTTCAATACGTGACATCGATCACTGAATCCTACTGTGATCTGATTGGCTCATGGCCAAAACAAGATGACACCTGATTGGCTCTCTAAACACTCCTCCTCATTGGCTACAATCAGATGAAGGAAAGCTACCTGATATCAACCTGAGCAAGTTGTGCTTCCTTTTTTCTGGTGATTTGGCTATAACCTTTCATAGAATACAGTACAGATAACGGAACAAGCTATGTTGCATTACATTCTCGATTAAATTATCTTTCCACCGATATATAATTTTATGGTACTACTCCCCCCAAAAAGTGGTGTTATTAGCCATCAAACCTCAAAAATACACTTTTTTTTCCAAAAGGTTTCCACAATTTTGGCCACTGCTGTATAAGCATGAGGAAAAGTAACAGCGTTCTGTGTTTCGACATATGCTCTGTGCTGTGGCATCATGTCATGTTGGCTACATGACCACAGAAACGTCTTCGGACCACGCTGGCTTTTTGGCTTAAGAAACAGAGCTGGCACCACCCTAGTCTAAAGTCAGTCACAACTAGCAGAACACGGTTTCCTACGGATGCAGAATTTGACATTTCTCTCTATCCCGTTCCATCTTACTCATTACAGTCCACTGCTCAAGCTGGCCTAGCTTTTTCCGAATTGTGCCTTTTCTCTCCTAAAGTCCTTTGGATTTTGTGTTGTGGGAAGTCAGAGCCCCAGAGAAGGAAATATTAAAAACGCAGAAAGATATTTTTCCTCAAAAAGGATTTTTAAAACCAAAAACCAAACCTGGCATCATCTCTTTGCCCCAAGCAGGAACCAGCCCTATAGAAATGCAGATGTAAGACCATCAGGAAGGTTGGAGCCAGGAACTCAAGAAGACAAAGAACCTCTTAAGAGTCATTAGTCCCATCCCCAGGGAAGCAGATGACTTTTGGGACATAATAGGACTAACCATTACCATCAAGTAATACCAGAGAGGCACACCTGGGCTCAGGTCAGAATACGTGACACAGGAAATAGCCTCAAAGTTCATGCCACAGGAACAGGAAGACTTCCAAACAAAAAGCTAGAGAGGGTATAAAAAGCTACTGGCCATGTGCTCAGNTATTCCCGGCTTGGATGAACCAGGATGAAGACTTACTTCTGACAGTGTCATCTCCAGATTTTATAATTTTCCCCTTACCTCCATCTATGTTATTAACAAAAATCTTGGACTTGCACAGGAGCCAGGACAGAGCCCTATGCCCCTCCACTCAAAAGCACTCTCTGAGCTGGATTGAAAATATTTATGAGTATGTTCTGTGTGCAGTCACCCAGCAAACTGTGAGCATAATGTGCCCTGATGGTTAATTCGGAAACCAGGTTAACTGGAGGCAAACGCACAGCAGCCCAGTGTACGGTGTAAAACACAGTCATTACGCAGGACAATTTTGCAAAACCTATCTTTTGACATAAGGAGGGAGAGACCCAGTTTAGCACTACGAAAGGATCCAGATGGAAGAAGAAGTTTTCTCGTGATAAATTTAAACTTCATCTTTGAAAGAAACCAAGTCACCCTTCAGCCAGCCCAAAAAATCAGAAGTGGGCAGATGGTGGGATCTAGTTCAATTTGGAATAAAATTTCCAGATCTGCCAGTTCGGAGCCAGATGCAAAAAATCAGGCCTTTCACTTCAGAGCATTCTGATCCCAGGAATTTGTTCCGGGTGCCAGCTCTTATTGCCCACAAAAAATCTACTCCTGGTTATTCCCAATCTTTTTTTTTTTTTTACATCAGCTGTATAATTTAGTTGGGTACTTTTGTTAAAAAGTAAAAAGGTCTGTGGAGATTCTCCATCATCCAAGGTCCCAGTTGTCCCAAGGGTGCTTTTTTTTTGCAAAAGGCAACTGGACTTTCTCGTTTTTTTTTTCTTTTGAAAAAGTTTCACTTCACATCCCAGAAGCTTCTTCAGTTCTAAGAAGTAAAGGATTCACCTAGATTAGGTTAACATTCTCTACTCCAGCCATATGAAGCCACAGGGATGGAAACGTGACCTGCATAGGATGACACACACACACCCCAGTGCAAATCTTGCCCTAACATGCTTGTGTGTTGACGTCTAATGCAAGTAACATGAACTTTAGGTTTATATCATGGCATGCATACAAAGAGCTCTCCATTGACAGCTGCTCTCCCCAATTTAGTACTTTGCCGATGTTTGGGACTTGCTTCAACCTTTCAACAGAGTTTGTCAACAGTGGCCACTTTAAGATGTGTGGACTTCAACTTTGTGCCTTAGACGGGACTAGAACTCACAGTCTCCTGGTTTATTGGCCAAAAGATAGCCAGCCAGATTTCATACTTAAGGCAGGATTATAATTCAGTTTCCTGGTGATTGGCCCAAAATCACTCAGTTGGCTTTGATGCCTAAGGCAGAACTAGAATTCACAACTCCTGATTTCTAGCCTGAAGCCATAACCACTACACCAAACTGGCTCTCCATGAACACTGGTGGTTTTAAAGAAATGATTGGACAACCATTTGTCTGAAATGGTATAGGGTTTCCTGCCTGAGCAGGGGGTTGGACTAGATGACCTCCAAGGTCCCTTTTAACTTTACTACTACTACTACTACTACTATTATTATTATTATTATTATTATTATTATTAGTAGTAGTAGTAGTAGTAGTAGTAGTAGTAGTAGTAGTAGTAATAATCTTGGTATTAATCTCTGCTTGTCTGAGTATTGATTACTGACGAGGAAGTATTTTGGTCTTTTTATTTTTTGCTTTTTTATTGCCCCATACTGTCCCTGACAGTATGTAGATTTTGTTTATCTCTGTGTGTCTGTGGATGGCTGATTGTCAGGGTGCCAGGCTTCCTAGAATTCTCCAGCATTTTTGAACTTAGGATGTTCACAGTTTCCCAGTTGAAACTATAGTTAAGTTTGTCCATGTGATGTGAAATTAAGAGGGGGAAAAAACACATCTCCCTTCTAGCACTGATGATGTTACCTAGATGGGTAATGAAACGTCTGCAAGAAAACAACCAAGCTCAGCGAACACCAACGACCCCACAGTTCATCCCTGAGCTTTAAATTTCCTATCGGTATGATGAAAAGTAATCCTTGCTCTTCAGCCATTTCCTCTATAACTCTTTCATTTGTTCTTCCATTTTTAATATCCTAGTCTGGTCTTCTCCAGATTCTTCTCCAGTTTGGCCATCACAGGCTGCTACAAATGATTTTCTTTCATACTTCAGCCATCCAAAGAGCACCCAAGTAGGTACCTTAAGAGGAGATCGATATTCTTGGGAGAGAACTGTTTACTTACAATGATGGCTTAGTTCTGAACGGAAGGTTTATAGAGCTGGGAAACAGCATGCTCCAAATTTAGAAGCTGGCAGGTGGAGAGAATGTTTCTCGGAAGTCCAACTGAAAGATGGGATCCCTGCCCTTTTTGTCATCCTTGTGGGAAATAGAAGGAAGTTGCCTTTTTTGAAGAGATGAAAGGTGTGGGAAGCATCTACCAGAGATAGAATTTACCTTTTGAGGTTGGGAATTGCAGGCCCAATCGGAGTGCAATTCTGCCATCTCCTGGACATGCATAAAAAGAGCTCTCCATTGACAGCTGCTCCCCCCAATTTAGTACTTTGCCGATGTTTGGGACTTGCTTCAACCTTTCAACAGAGTTTGTCAACAGTGGCCACTTTAAGATGTGTGGACTTCAACTTTGTGCCTTAGACGGGACTAGAACTCACACTCTCCTGGTTTATTGGCCAAAAAAGATAGCCAGCCAGATTTCATACCTAAGGCAGGATTAGAATTCACAGTTTCCTGGTGATTGGCCCAAAGTCACTCAGTCGGCTTTGATGCCTAAGGCAGAACTAGAATTCACCGCTCCTGATTTCTAGTCTGAGGCCATAACCGCTACATCAAACTGGCTCTCCATGAAGTCATTTTATATCAATTATAATTATACCAATGATATCAACTTAGGAAGCATAGAATTAGCATCACTTGTGTGATGGAATGTAGTTCGGATTCCCAGGCGGGAGGGGGTGCATTCCAGAGGAGCAAGGGACAACTCGGTTCAGACAGTTTGTGTGAGAGAAAGAGGATAAAGACAGCTCCTCCTTAATAGTTCCCAGCGTATATGATTTATGGGAGTGCCAGCATGCTTTAGTACGGCAAGATTCTGTCTTATGGATGAAGATCTGCTTGAAGAATTACATCTTTCTGGGATTTTGGACCCTGACGCTTGCCTGATGACATCATATTTGTGATGTCACTTGCCTCCTTTGTAGAAACTCATCATCTTAACTTCCCTGAAGCCTTCAGAGGCCCTCTACGAAGTGAAAATTAAGGGGTGAATTTCTGGAGTTTTGTTCTGTTGCAGCGCATCCATTTCCAGGGTCCAAGAAAAAAAAAACATTAAAGAGAAGAGCTGAATTCACACACCACCCTAAACCAGACCAGTAACTGACTGAGAATTTGAACAACTTATTAAACTTAATATTAACTTTTTATTATATTGTTATATTATTATTATATCTCAGTGGCTACCACAAAGAAAAGGGAGACAAGCTATTCTCCAAAGCACCTGAAGGCAGGACAAGGAGCAACAGATGGAAACTAATCAAGGAGAGAAGCAACTTAGAACTAAGGAGAAACTTCCTGACAGTGAGAACAATTAACCAGTGGAACAACCTGCCTCCAGAAGCTGTGAATGCTCCAACACTGGAAGTTTTTAAGAAGAGACTGGACAGCCATTTGTCTGAAATAGTATAGGGTTTCCTGCCTGAGCAGAGGGTTGGACTAGATGACCTCCAAGGTCCCTTCCAACTTATTATTATTATTATTATTATTATTATTATTATTATTATTATTACTAATACTATTATTATTACTATTACTATTATCTTTTATTCATTAGACATGAACCTCAGTCAACTGAACATTCAAATTGGCTGGCGCTGATGGTTGACACGGGTTGCTACCAGCATCCTAGGGGTCAACCAAGTATTTCCTTAAAATATAAGATGTTCCGAGTAGCGCAGTTTTTTGTGACATTGCTGGAGTTATTGCAGAAAGCTGCAGTTTCTTGAAATATTTTGCAAAGTTTTTGGACATAGTTCCCAGTGCCCCGATGACAATGGGAAACACTGTTACACGTTTCATCCATAGTCGCGCAGTTTCGATGGCCAGGTCACGATATTTCATAATTTTTTCCAGTTCTTTTTCTTCGACTCTGGCATCTCCTGGTACAGCGATATCAATTAGCTGTATGCTTCGGTTCTCTACAACTGCGATATCTGGCGTGTTGTGTTCCAAATGGCGATCTGTCTGTATTCGAAAGTCCCACTAGATTTTCACCCTCTCATTCTCAACAACTTTTCCCACCCTATGTCCCCACGACTTTTCGGACACGGGCAAGTCGTATTTTTTACACAATGCCCAGTGGATTAATTTAGCAACTCGGTCATGTCTAGCTTTGTAGTCAGTTTGTGTGATTTTACTGCACTCACATATTAGATGTGAAACAATTTCAACTTTGTCATTGCAAAGTCGGCAATTAGGCAATTATTATTATTGTTGTTGTTGTTGTTGTTAAATTTTTGTATCTCTTACAGCCTTTGCACGAGAATATCATAATGCATGTGACATTCTTTCACATCCCTTGTCCCAATGTCTGCTTTGCATCATCTCCATGATCAAAATGAAGAGAAAAAAAATTCAATTTAAGTGGGGGGGGGGGGGTAAAAAAGAAAGCTAAGAGATTTTCATTTAGTAGAGGTCACTTTATGAGTTAGACTTCAGACCTCTTTGAATTTTGAAATGTTTAAATCCTTTTGCGGTTTTATTGCATGAAAATAATTTTAGTTGTTTGAAACGCTCTCTTTTTAAAAAAAATTATAACTTGATCTGTTTTTATTGGAAACTGCTTGAAGCTCATTAAGGAAAGAAAAATAGACTATCTATTCTGAAATGAATTTTATAAGATGCAAGAAAGCTTTCAAGTTTACTGGAACAGTTTCACTCCCTCCCTCTGTGAAAAAAATTAAAAAGGGGGGGGGAGTGAAGAAAAGACAGTATTTGGTATGATGAAAATGGCCCAACATAGTTTAGATAATCATTGTAAAACCGAACGGAACTGTAGAGAAATTGGTTCTGCTTGCATTTTAATGCAAACGAAACTAATTTGCTTTTCCAACCAGCAAACCAGAAGGCAACTGTTATTCCACAATCAATTTTTATGATCTTTTAAGGTTACATTCTTCAATAAGAAGTAGCTTGAAAAATTCATAGATTACGGAAAAGGTATACAAGTGTGCTTACATTAGGAGATATAGGCATATTTTTAAAAAGCCATTAAAAATCATAAAGTGATGTGAACAGAATGAATAAACTCCCTCATGGAGTTTTATGCATCCCCCGGATAAGCCAACTTTCTCTAGTCATCTAGCTGGGGATGAAAGGAAAAAGACAAATATGTCTGGAGGTGAAAATTGATAAAATGTATGGAGAATCCTGTTGTCTCCAGAAGAAATGGCTAAAAATTAAGGCAACGTAGACTTGTGACATCAAGAGTGTCAGAGTTCCGATGGATGAAACTCTTCAAAAGAACTTCGAGGCATTGTTTTATTCGAGTAGCATAATATCGGCACTACATAATCGAAGCCAAAAACTGAATTCCCCTCCCCTGGGCACATAGTATCAAAGCACAATTCCCTCCTCCAATTAACAGTCGTAAATCACATTCCCCAATTAGCTTGAAGTGCGGGCTTCCTCTCCAGTTCTCCAGGCCACCAATTCTTTATCTGCTCTGGGCTCAATAACCTTGATTCTCACACTAAGTTTAGTGTTGTTATGTCCAACTGGACTCTCATTCACATCCCCCCCCCTCCCAGCATCATCTAACTCTAAAAGTGAAAGGGAAAAGGTGGCTACAGTTCCATCTGTTGTCAATGCAAAAACATCTGATGTTAGCAGCATTGACAAAGAGTTTGGGTCCTGTGGATGGTTCCTGTGGGATGAGCAAGTTTGACCTGGATGGAAAAGATCATCGAATCATAGAGCTGGAAGGTATTTTGGAGGTCTTCTAGTCCAACCTCTTGTCCAATGTAGAAGACCTTATATCATCCCAGACAAATGATTGTCCAATCTTTTCTTGAAGACCTCCAGCAATGGAGCATCCACAACTCTGGGAGGAAAGCTGTTCTATTGATTAATCATTCTCAGTGTCCATAAATTCCTCCTTAGTTCCAGGCTGGATCTACCAGGTTGGACAATTCAGCATTGTATTAATTGTTTCATTCAGTTACTTTTATTGTTGGCGACTACGTTTTCGTCAAACTTATGGTAACTCTTGTATTTCTGGATTGACTTTCTTTATTTTATCATTATTGGCCACAATTTTGTTGAAATTAATTTAACTTTTCTGTTTGTTGAGCTGTCACGCACTGAATTGTCCCACGGCAAGTTGTCCCATTGTGTACATACCTAAAGATTTGTATAGCCGTCCATTTTGAACACAACTCTGGGCAGCTCACAACAGTAAAACCAATAACTACGGTATAAGAAACAACTTGCCTCCAGAAGTTGTGAATGCTCCAACACAGGATTTTTTAAAGAAGAGATTGGACAACCATTTGTCTGAAATGGTATAGGGTTTCCTGCTTGAGCAGGGGGTTAGACTAGAAGACCTCAAAGGTCCCTTCCAACTCTGTTGCTCTATTCTATTCTATTTTATTCTATTCTATTCTATTCTATTCTATTCTGATCATAAACCATAAAAATTAAACAAAAACTCATCACCTCAATCATCTCCTTGGGATATCCCACAACTAATTCCAGATATTGTCATTTCGGCTGGATGAGAAAATTCACTAAATTCAAGACTTATGAACTGATCAAACATGGCCAGAATTACACTATAAAGTTTCCTGTGCGGAATCTCTTCCTGTAGAATCTCCATAATTTCTTTTTTTTTTTTAAAAAAAAACCAGACTAAATTGAGAAGTGTGACAGCTGTGGCATCTTTCTAGGAAGGCTGTCAAGCATCATTTCAGATGAACATCCTCCCGTGGCACTTTCTGACATGAGAGGAGCTGGGGGTGTTTAGCTTGCAAAAATGAAAACTGAGGAGAATGATAATAGCAGGCTATAAATATTGAAAAAGCTTGTGATGGGTAAGAAAGCAGAGCCGTTCCCTGTTGAACCCAGGGGGGGGGGGAGACAATGACTAAATAAGTTGACATTTTTTTTAAAAGGGAGACTTTCCTGACAGGGAATGCTGTTCAAGACTGGACAACCATTTGTCTGAAATGGTATAGGTCAGGGGGTAGGCAACCTTGACTCTTTTATGACTGGTGGACTTCAACTCCCAGAATTCCTGAGCCAGCATGGGGGAACTATGGTCCCTTCATGACTCGTGGACTTCAACTCCCAGAATTCCTGAGCCAGCATGGCTCAGCTTGGAAACCTCTCCCTTTCCCCTCAGCATGGCTGGCTCAGGAATTCTGGGAGTTGAAGTCCAGGAGTCATAAAAGAGCCAAGGTTGCCTACCCCTGGTATAGGGTTTCCTGCTCCAATTCTGTTATTATGGAACAGAACGTGTGTTCATCTGGGATGATTTAGAGCAGTGTCTTTTTTCAAACTGCACAACTTGAAGATGTGTGGACCTCGACTCCCAGAATTCCCCAGCCAAGCAAGGCTGGGAATTGAAGTCCAATCAATCAGAATAGTGCTGGAAGGGATCTTGGACATCTTCTAGTCCAGCCCCCTGCTCAAGCAGGAGACCCTATACCATTTCAGACAAGTGACTGTCCAGTCTCTTCTTTAAAACCTCCAGTGATGAAGCCCCTACGACTTCTGGAGGCAAGCTGTTCCACTGGTTAATTGTCCTCACCGTTAGGAAGTTTCTCCTTAATTCCAGGTTGCTTCTCTCCTTGATTAGTTTCCATCCATTGTTTCTTGTCCTGCCCTCTGGTGCTTTGGAAAATATGTGTGACCCCCCTCCTCTTTGTGGCAACTTCTCAAATACTGGAATACTGCTATCATGTCCCCCCTAGTCCTTCTTTTCTCTAGACTGGCCATACCGAGTTCCTGCAGCCGTTCTTCATATGTTTTAGTCTCCAGGCCTTTAATCATCGTAGTTGCTTTTCTTGGCACTTTTTCCAAAGTCTCAACATCTTTTTTGTAATGCGGTGACCAAAACTGGACGCAGTATTCCAGGTGTGGCCTTATTAAGGCTTTATAAAGCGGGACTAATACTTCACGTGATTTTGATTCTATGCCTCTGTTTATACAACCCTGGTTTGTATGAGCTTTTTTGGCTGCTGCTGCTGCTGCCGCACACGGCTGGCTCATGTTTAAGTGATCGTCCATTAGGACTCCAAGGTCCCTCTCACAGTTACTGTTTCTGAGCCAGATTTCCAGTTTGGAGCAAAGCTTTTTTTAGCTCTTCACTGCTCCTTCCCAAACCACAAGGATGCCAGGCAGCCTTGTCTGTGATTGCCTTCACTTGCTTAAGTTGTTTAAAGATGAGGAG
>NW_015389892.1:71050-96812 GCF_001527695.2 Protobothrops mucrosquamatus
CGCACACGGCTGGCTCATGTTTAAGTGATCGTCCATTAGGACTCCAAGGTCCCTCTCACAGTTACTGTTTCTGAGCCAGATTTCCAGTTTGGAGCAAAGCTTTTTTTAGCTCTTCACTGCTCCTTCCCAAACCACAAGGATGCCAGGCAGCCTTGTCTGTGATTGCCTTCACTTGCTTAAGTTGTTTAAAGATGAGGAGCAGCAGCAAAATAAAGCATTACATTTTTAATCTCTGCACACTGCTGTGGTTTAGCATTTTCTGTGTGCAGAATCGGTTCCTTGAGCTCTCTTGCATTATTGATTATTGTTGGGAGTTTATAACTTTCTACCCTCTACTCAGAAAGCACCAGTGTTGCTTTTATAGCTACTACATTTGCTGCTTCCATGGTTTTCTGCTGCATAAAAATTATGGTTTTTAATTTGGTTTTGATCTTCTATATTGCCCAGAAAAATGGTTGGTTAAAGGAAGGAAGGAAGGAAGGAAGGAAGGAAGGAAGGAAGGAAGGAAGGAAGGAAGGAAGGAAGGAAGATACAAGGGGGAGAGAGGGAGGAAGGAAGGAAAGAAGGAAGGAAAGAAAGGGAAGGAAGGAAGGAAGATAAATGCAAGGGAGAGAGAGGGAGGGAGAGAGAGAGGGAGGGAGGGAGGGAGGGAGGAAAGAAGGGAAGGAAGGAAGATGCAAGGGAGAGAGAGGGGGAGGAAAGAAGGAAGGAAAGGGAAGGAAGGAAGGAAGATGCAAGGGAGAGAGAGGGAGGGAGGGAGGAAAGAAGGAAGGAAGAAAAATGCAAGGGAGAGAGAGGGAGGGAGGAAAGAAGGAAGGAAAGGGAAGGAAGGAAGATGCAAGGGAGAGAGAGGGAGGGAGGGAGGAAAGAAGGAAGGAAGAAAGATGCAAGGGAGAGAGAGGGAGGGAGGGAGGATAAGGAAGGAAGGAAGGAAGGTGCAAGGGAGAGAGAGGGAGGGAGGAAAG
Source organism: Protobothrops mucrosquamatus (assembly GCF_001527695.2). Taxonomy (NCBI): domain Eukaryota; kingdom Metazoa; phylum Chordata; class Lepidosauria; order Squamata; family Viperidae; genus Protobothrops; species Protobothrops mucrosquamatus. Next base: position 72,016 of record NW_015389892.1, read on the forward strand.
AAGGAAGGAAAGGAAAGGAAAAGAAGGGAGGGAGGGAGGGAGGGAGGGAGAGCAGACATGGGAGGGAAAGGAATTTGAGGATGAAGGGAGAGAGAGGGAGGGAGGGAGGAACGAAGGAAGGAAGGAGCAAGATGGATGAGGGAGGGAGGAATGGCGGAAGGAAGGAGAAAAAGTGAGCAAAGATTGGTGAAAAAGATGACAATGGGAAAGGAAGAAATGGCCCACCTTCTGGGCATGAAGACACCCTCGGCACCATTTGTTTTGTCATGTTTTCATGATTTTGTCACACCAGTTGCCATGAGCCGGGGCAGTTTAAAGTTCCAACCTCTCCTTTGGAAGGACAGACCCTGAAGCCGAAGCTCAAATCCTTTGGCCACCGAATGAGAAGAGAGGACCCCTTGAGAAAGCCCCCCCCCCATGTTGGGAAAGACGGAAGGCAAAAGGAGAAGGGGACGGTGGAGGAAGAGGTGGCTAGACGGTGTCATCAGAGCAATGAACAAGAATTGGGGCAAACTCCCGGAGAACAGTGGGGGACAAGAGGGAGGGGGGGCCCGGCGTGCTGTGGTCCACGGGATCGCAAAGTGTCAGACATGGCTTAGCGATGGAACAACAACAAAGTACTAGGTCCCTGACTGGTTCAGTGGGTTGTATGAACACAAGCCTTCCCCACTCCCCATGGAAAGATCCAGGACAGCAGGAAGGCAAGCAAGCAAAGCAAAGGATCAGGAAGTTCACACACACACACACACACACACACACACACACACACCTCCTGTCCTGGCCTCTTGGTCCTCCTTCCATGCCTCTCTCCACTGACCTGGTGTGGGCTTTGAATGCTTGCTAAAAATAACCCTGGGAATGGTGAATTGGGGAGGGAGAGAGAGAGAGAGAGAGAGAGAGAGAGAGAGAGAGAGAGAGAGAGAGAGGGAGGGAGGGAGGGAGGGAGGGAGGGGGAGGGAGGGAGAGAGAGATGGGAAGAGAAAGAGAAAGAGAGAGGGGGAAAGGGAGAGAGAGAGGAGAGATGGGAAGAGAAAGAGAGAGATGGGGAAAGAGGGAGGGAGAGATGGGGAGAGAAAGAGAGAAAGAGGGAGAAAGGGAGGGAGAGGGAGGGAGAGAGGAGAGATGGAAAGAGAAAGAGAAAGAGAGAAAGAGGGAGAAAGGGAGGGAGAGGGAGGGAGAGATGGGAAGAGAAAGAGAGAAAGACAAACAGAAAGAGAAGGGAGGGAGGGAGAGAGAGATGGGAAGAGAAAGAGAGAAAGAGAGAAAAAGGGAGAAAGGGAGGGAGAGGGAGGGAGAGATGGGAAAAGAAAGAGAGAGAGAGAGAGAGAGAGAGAGAGAGAGAGAGAGAGAGAGAGAGAGAGAGAGAGAGAGAGAGAGAGAGAATAAGAATTTGGTGGCCTGCAAGTGAACCAGAATGATCAGGAGGAACTCTGCCAGGCAGAAGAATGGAGGGCTGGCACAGCAAGCTAGGGAATTACTGAAGCATCCCACAAGCCTTCAGCATCTCCAGAGGCCTCACACAGGACCACCAGGGGACCCTCTGAGGACTGACCCTCTCCTGCCTTGTCCAATGTATCCATCCAACCTTCGCCCAGTGGAAGAGCTTGACCCACCTGAGAAGAAACCTTGGACTCACCTTCTCCAAGCTGGCTGGCCTCAGCTAGGAGGGAGGAGCGGCTCTGAGGGTTTCCAGCTGGTGGGGGGGGCAGCCCCTGTGCGATGCCAGGGGGTTAAGAGCAGGCCAGCTTCCTTTCTTCTCTTAATTAAAATTCCCCTGGCCGGCCTTGTGGATTGTCATGCAGTAATCTTTGATAAGCAAGGGACCCCAGCAACTTATTAAATCCCTAATGACAAGCTAGACAGATGGACCTTTTTGCCATGTGGGTCAATCTGCACGCTTGGTTTATTTGGGGACGGGGGGGGGGCTTCCGAGAAACATCTACCCGGGGTTTCTGTGTTTCTAGATCTCCTGGTGATCTGTACGTTATCCAGCCGCCATCCTCTTAAGATAAGGGGATCTTATCTTCTTATTATTGCATGTGCCATGGGTGGGAACTGGAATACAGGTAGCCCTTGATTTACAACCATTCCGTTTAGTGACCGTTCAAGGTTACAAGGGCACTGAAGTGTCAGAAGTAAGTCTTCATCCTGATTCATCCAAGCCGGGGATAAATAAGCAACATGGCGACTGCTTTGGGAAGAAGGTTACAGTTTATTGAAGAGGCAGAAAGATGGTTCTTGCAGGAAAGACCAGAGGGAAGAAGTGGCTGAGCACATGGGTAGAAGGTTTTTATACCCCCTCTAGCCTCTTGTTTGGAATAGTTTCCTGTTCCTGTGGCATGAACTTTGAGGCTATTTCTGAGTGTTTTTCTAGGCCTTGATATCTGTGGTTTAATCCTATTATCATATCCTGCTTCCCTGGTGATGGGGCTAATGACTCCTAGAGTTTGGGTGGGGCATGCAGATTTTAAGTCTCTTTGTCTTGACAAATTTTCTGATGGTTTTACATTTGCATTCGTATAGGGCTGGCTCTTGCTTGGGGCAGAGATTTGAGGCCAGAGAGATTTGGTTTCTGCTTTTAAAAAAATCCCTTTGAGGAAAAATATATTTTTCTGCCCCTTTTAATATTTCCTTCTCTGGGGCGGGCTCTGACTTCCCACAGAAGAAAAAGGCACTAACAGCCGCTGCAACATCCCCACTTGTCACGTGATCAAAATTTGGGCCCTTGGGAAACGGTACGTATTTACCACCCTTGCAATGTCCCGGGATCATAGGATCACGATTTGTGAGCCTTCCCGCTGGCTTTTGCCAAGCAAAGTCAATGGGGAAAGCTGGATGTGCTTAATGACCGTGTGAACCATTTAACAACCGCAGTGAACAACTGTGACAGAAAAGGTCGTAAAATCAGGCGTGACTCCCTTAAGAACCACCTTGCTTAACAATGGAAAAATCCAGTCCCAGTTGTGATTATAAGCAGTGGTGGGATTCAAATACCTGAACAACCGGTTCTCTTATTGGATGCAGGCCTTGGCCTCAGTGGCGTAGCGTGGGTTGTCAGCACCCGGGGCAAGGCAAGTAATTTGCGCCCCCCCCCCTCCACAGTGGGCGGCGACCCGGCGGCTCGGATCGGATTCGCACAGGCAGGGGCAGAGAGCTGCGAGTGCGAGCGCGCCCCCCCAGATGTTGCGCCCGGTGCGGCCGGCCCCCCCTGCACCCCCCACGCTACGCCTCTGCTTGGCCTCTGAGGCCTAGAACGGATTTCCGGAAGTGGCATCCATGCACTTTCTGGTGGGCCGTTCTAGGCCTGGGAGGCCTCCTCCGGGCCTCTGAGGCCTAGAATGGACTTCCGGAAGCACTGTGCATTAAGCCGGTTCTCCGAACTCAGCAAAATTTAGCTACCGATTTTGCCGAACCGGTGCGAACCGGCTGAATCCCACCACTGATTATAAGTCAAGGGCTACCTGTATTCTCATTTTTTGACAAGATCAGTTCAGGTAGAGCAGTGTTTCTCAACCTTGACAATTTTAAGGCATGTGGACTTCAACTCCCAGAATTCCACAGCCAGCATTGCTGGCTGTGGAATTCTGGGAGTTGAAGTCCACATGCCTTAAAATTGTCAAGGTTGAGAAACACTGAGGTAGAGGCTGCCAATTCTCCCTACGCCTGTGTCCTTTTCAATCTCACGACGGCCGAGTTCACGTAACACACACTAGAGACCAGTGTTTCTCAACCTCGGCAACGTTAAGTTATGTGGACTGGCTGGGTCACCTTTTGCGACCTTCTGACAAGCGAAGCCTATGGGGAAGCTTAGTCACTGAACAACCGCGTTACTAACTCAACAACGGCAGCGATTGACACTTAACACCCGTGGCAAGGAAGGTCGTAAAATGGGGCTAAATGCACCTAACATCTGCCTTGCTTAGCAATATAAATATTGGGTTCCATTGTGGCTGTAAGTCAAGGACTGCCTGTGTGAGGATATCTTTATTAGGGCAAAACCTTCAACCCTTTGAATCTATTGATGCTATGATTCTATGATGTACAACAGGGGTCCCCAACCCCCGGTCTGTGGACCAGTACCGGGCCGCAGCATGCCAGCAACCAGTCCACACAAACAAGCAAAGCCCCATCCGTGGGATGCAGGGAGCACACAAAATCACGCACTCTCCGGTCTGTGGAAAAGCCTTTCTCCATGGAAGCGATCCCTGGTGCCCAAAAGATTTGAGGACCTCTGACGTACAGTCTTGCAACTATGTTCACAAGGAAGCAGTGGTGAATTGCCCAGAATTTGAAAAAAAAACAAAAAAAAACCTCAACCCAACAGTCCTGGTATGGTGGAATTCCAGTTCCCCTTTCTTCCTCAACTGAATATTTTCGTGTTCCAATATTCATTTTTCTTTCCCTCCACCCATCTCTTTTCTCCTCTCCCACCCACCCACCCTCATTTTATTTCGTTTCCCCAGAAAAGGAAACACTCAGCTTGGCTTCTTCCTCTCCCTTGAACTGGTTTAATGAAGAGAAGGACGAGGGGTGACATGAAAGCAGTCTTCCAATATTTGAGGGGTTGCCACAAAAAAAGGGGGGGTCGACCTATTCTCCAAAGCACCAGGAGGCAGGACAAGAAGCAACAGATGGAAACTAATCTAGGAGAGAACCAATCTGGAACTAAGGAAGAATTTCCTGACAATGAGAACAATTAATCAGTGGAACGACTTGCCTCCAGAAGCTGTGGGTGCCCCATCACTGGAGGTTTTTAAGACAAAATCAGAGAATTGTCTGAAACGGTATAGGATCTTCTGCTTGAGCAGGGGGCTGAACTAGAAGACCTCCAAGGTCCCTTCCAACTCTGTTGTTCTGTTATTCTGGTAGTGGTCCTCTGCACCACTTTGATGTTGATGGAACCACAGTGTCCCCTGCTGGAACGAGACCCATCTTCATCTCCTCCTTGCTTGAGGACCAATAAAAAAAAATCAGCCCCAGGTTTAATAAGCAGCAGTATATTCATAGAACAGAATCCAAAATGCGGAGGGCAGGGAGAGGCTGAAGGCATCAAGTCCAAATGTCTCCCTCCATGAGAAACTCAAGTTCAAGAAATTCACAGCTGTCTCCTCTCAACTCATCCGGGAAAGGAGAGCCAGAGTTCTTGTCCTACTTTCTCACGGCTAAACTTTCCCAGCTCCCGTCCTCTCTATTTCTGTAGGGCTACGCTGCCAGTTCCACGGTCATCTTCTTTTGGAGTGGTTCACACTTCGCTTGAACCCATCTGGATCCCGCCCAGAACTGGATATGGACCTCAGGGTGAGATCTGACCCCTTAAGAATGAAATGGAGGTGTTCCTTCTAAAGATGTGGAAATAACACTTCCACGGGAACCATCAAAAATGGTGCTCATGTTGCTGGCAACCATCACTCACTCATCGGCCTGTCACATTGCGACCAGCTACAGTTCCTCGGTCGTCTTCATGCACGTCGGATAAACCTCACTCATATCTGAATTCTTCACCTAGTTAAATTATGGGAGCAGACGCAGCCTTGGCCACATGAACATCTGCTATATATACTGCACGAGAGTTGCATTTCTCAGGATGAAATCCTGAGAACTTAGTCCAGGGGTAGGCAACCTTGGCTCTTGTATGACTCGTGGACTTCAACTCCCAGAATTCCTGAGCCAGCATGGCTCAGCTTGGAAACCTCTCCCTTTCCCCTCAGCATGGCTGACTCAGGAATTCTGGGAGTTGAAGTCCACGAGTCACAAAAGAGCCAAGGTTGCCTACCCCTGCTCTAGAGGGAACGTTAGAGGATTCCAGAACATACTTAGCAGCCGGGAGAGGTGAGGAGGAGTAGCCAGCTTGGGAGGGTTTTGAGAAAGGGAGTAAAATGTCAACCAAATTGACGTAGTTGGTAAAAATCAGCCAAGTCACTGGTGACAAATAAGGGATAACTTCAAGTGGGAATCCCACAAACAGAAGAGAGGATGTCTCTCTGATTTGGGCCCAGACATTTTTCCTCATTTCTTGCCCAAGGCAGCTTCAATCCACCCCAGTGGCTCATTTTCTCAATACAGGTAGTCCTTAACTTATGACTTATAACTGGATGATAAGCACAGTCATAAAGACCATGCTGGACAAGCATCCAACTCTTTAGCAGCTTTTATTTTTCTGTTATAACCGGTGTATGGAGGACACTCTGAGACGACAGCCTCTGTTCCCAGTCAGCCATCCAACAAGCAAAGTCAATGGGGGAAAAGCCAGATTTGCTTAACGACCGCACTGATTGACTTAACGATGGGAGTGATTCACTTGGCAACCAAAGCAAAAAGGTTGTAAAAGGAGAAGCAACTCGCTTAACCACTGCTTTGCTAAGCAACAGAAATGTTGGGGTCTGTTGTAGTCATAAGTCAAGGACCAATTGTAATTATTCTTCTTGAGGCTCCACCATCACCAAGCCTTTAGAGCAGAGGTCCCCAACCTTTTGGGCACCAGGAACCGGTTTCATGGAGAGAGGCTTTTCCACGGACCGGAAAATGTGTGGTTTTGTGTGCTGCCTGCATCCTGCAGATGGGGCTTTGCTTGTTTGTGCGGACTGGTTGCTGGCATGCCGCAGCCCGGTACCGGTCCACGGACCGGGGGTTGGGGACCCCTGCTTTAGAGGCCTCCTGACTCCACAATTTCCCCTTCCAGATGCGTCTGAACTGTGGGATTCTTCTCATTCCAGACTATTTCCCCAACCAACTTTTTTTAAAAACAAAAACCTAGGTGAAACTTGGCTTAATGCCAGTAATTGTGAGAGGGTCTTGGAGTCCTAGTGGACAATCCCTTAAATATGAGTCGACTGTGTGCCAATGCAATCCTAGGTTGCATTAACAGAGGGATAGAATCAAGTTCATGTGAAGTGTTAATACCACTTTACAATGCCTTGGTAAGGCCACACTTGGAATACTTCATCCAGTTTTGGTCACCACGATGTAAAAAAGATGTTGGGACTCTAGAAAGAGTGCAGAGAAGAGCAACAAAGATGATTAGGGGACTGGAGGCTAAAACATATAAGGAACGGTTGCTGGAATTGGGTATGTCTAGTTTAATGAAGAGAAGGACGAGCGGTGACATGATAGCAGTGTTCCAGTATCTCAGGGGCTGCCCCAAAGGAGTCAAGCTATTCCCCAACGCACCTGAGGGCAGGACAAGAAGCAACGGATGGAAACTAACCAAAAATAGAAGCAACCTGGAACTAAGGAAAAACTTCCTGACAGTTAAAACAATTAACCAGTGGAACAACCTGCCTCCAGAAGCGGTGAATGCTCCAACACTGGAAGTTTTTAAGAAGAGACTGGACAGCCATTTGTCTGAAATGGTATAGGGTCTCCTGCCTGAGCAGGGGGTCGGACTAGATGACCTCCAAGGTCCCTTCCAACTTTATTATTATTATTATTATTATTATTATTATTATTATTATTATTATTATTATTATTATTATTATTATTATTATTATTATTATTGATCATCGCACAGTCAGCCAGATGTTCAGACTGGATTTCTCATTTTTATCTACCTATCGAGTCCTTCCCAAGGACCTGGGATAGGCAGATGTGGATGTTTGATGGTATTACAGATCTCGTCGCAGGATGGAAGTAGTTCCTAGTAAGGCTGCCTTTTGCAATTGACTAATGGTGAATTTGTCAATGCCAATGGTGTTCAAGTGGTGCTCCAGTTGTTTTGGGATTGCACCCAAGGCGCCTATTACTATTGGTACTACCCTTGCTTGCCTTTGCCACAGTCTTTCTATTTCTGTTTGTAGGTCTTTGTATTTTGTTATCTTCTCCAGTTCTTTCTCGTCTATTCTGCTGTCTCCAGGCACTGCCATTATCAAGTTTTTATTATTAAATTTGATTATTATTAAGTTTTATTATTATTAAGTTTTATTATTATTAAGTTTTATTATTATTAAGTTTTATTATTATTATTAAGTTTTTAAGAAGAGATTGGACAACCATTTGTCTGAAATGGTACAGAGCAGTGGTGGCGAACCTATGGCACACGTGCCAGAGGCGGCACTCGGAGCCCTCTCTGTGGGCACATATGCCATGCCCCAGAGATGGCAACCATCTCTCTTCAACCAGCCACCCGCTAACTCGCCGAGGTCCCATGTGGCTGGATGCATCCCAGCACCCATGCGCTCGCTGGTCTCTGTGTGCGGGGGCCAATGTTGTCAGGCAGCTGCCGCCCCGGCCCCTGCCTCACCTTGCCCTGTGATAATGGAACCCCCGCCCTGCCTTGCCTTGCCTCATCCCACAGGACGAGCCTCCTGCCCACCGCCCCACCTGCCAGAGACCCCCTGGATCTCCCCCAACCCTGCCAGGCCCCCACAACAACATTGAGGTGATCACGGCCACCTTGGCCACACCCACCCAGTCTGCCATGACCACAGCCCCGCCCAACCAGTGGGCCACGCCCACCTGGCACCCGGCGATAAATAAGTGGGTTTTGGGTTGCAGTTTGGGCACTCGGGCTCTAAAAGGTTCGCCATCACTGTTCTAGAGTCTCCTGCTTGAGCAGGGGGTTAGACTAGAAGACCTCCCTTCTAGTCCCTTCCCAGAGTATTATTCTGTGTTCGATGTTCTGTTCAGTCCTCAGCCCAAAGCAAAGACAGGGTGGAAATACTTTAATAAATAAAACATCCAGCCCTCCCGGTGCAGTTTAACAATCATCAAGGTCAGAACTGTGAAAACAACAGCAGCAGCAGCAGCAACAAAATAATGGGCTGTCACCAAAGTCATAATAAATTATAAGAAAATAAAGGTTAAAGGTCGGCTGTTTCTTCTCTTTTTACAGAAGGGTTTCAGATTCACCGAGGAGCTCGTCTCTTCTCTTCTGCAGAACGGAACGTGGATCTTCGCTCAACGGAGGAGTTACCACACCTTTTCTGCTCTCCTGTACAGCACACCCCAAAGAAAAGAAAAAGCTTCACGTTCTGTTGGGTTCATATCGAAAAAAAACAAAAAAAAGAGAGAGAAATATCCTGGTGGAAAGAAGAGACCAAAACAAATGCCATATAACTTCCTCCATCTTTAAGGTGGAGAGAGCCATTACCAGCTTCTCGTGACGTTCCTGAGCCTGGAATTTGAAAGCCAAAAGTGGTTCCCCTGGCATGGCCGGTTGGCTGGCAATCCCTTCACCTGCTGAGCTTCTCCATGCCTCCAAGGGCACCTCAGCAGGTCCTCATGAGTTGGACTCTTCCTGGGTTGATCGTGGCAATAGGTGTTCACTTGGGATCTCGACCAGGTATCTGTAGGACAGCCCCACCATGATCTGCAGGGAAGAGACAGATAGGTAAGGCCACACTTGGAATGCTGCATCCAGTTTTGGTCACCACGATGTAAAAAAAGATGCTGAGACTCTGGAAAGAGTACAGAGAAGAGCAACAAAGATGATTAGGGGACTGGAGGCTAAAACATATAAGGAACGGCTGCTGGAATTGGGTATGTCTAGTTTAATGAAGAGAAGGACGAGGGGGGACATGATAGCAGTGTTCCAGTATCTCAGGGGCTGCCCCAAAGAAGAGGGAGTCAAGCTATTCTCCAAGGCGCCTGAAGGCAGGACAAGAAGCAACAGATGGAAACTCATCAAGGAGAGAAGCAACCTAGAACTAAGGAGAAACTTCCTGACAGTTAGAACAATTAACCAGTGGAACAACCTGACTCCAGAAATGGTGAATGCACCAACACTGGAAGTTTTTAAGAAGAGACTGGACAGCCATTTGTCCGAAATGGTATAGGGTTTCCTGCCTGAGCAGGGGGTTGGACTAGATGACCTCCAAGGTCATTTCCAACTTTCACACTATTATTATTATTATTAGGTAACCTACTAGGGCAGGGGTCCCCAATCTCCGGTCCGTGGACCGGTATTGGTCCGCAGCATGCCAGCAACCGGTCCCCACAAACAACCAAAGCCCCATTCGTGGGATACAGGCAGCACAAATATGAGTCAGTTGCCAAGCGTCTGAATTTGGATCACGTGACCCCCGAGGGAGGCTGCAACGGTCGTTAACTGTGAAAAACGGTCATAAGTCGCTTTTTTTAGTGTCCATGTAACTTCGAACGGTCACTAAATGAACTGCTGTAACCCGAGGACTACCTGAAGTCACGAAGCTAGGTACTTCCTGCCTCCTGTACTTCTCTCTTGCTCTCTTTTTTAGAGTTTTATTGGTTTATAACATACAATGCAATCGAAATACAAAGCAAATAGCAGGAAAGACGGGGAAGGAAAAAGGGAGGAGAGAAGTGAGGTAAGGGAGAAAAAAAAGGGGGAAAAAGGCATTGACTTCCAACTTCCTTTGGTGCAATAGATCAGGGCTTTTCAACTTTTTCAACAGGGAGGAGTAATTCTGGCAGGGTTATCCTAACAGGCAGCACTTGTAGGAGAGAAAGGATCACCTTCTGGGTTCCAACATTTAGACAGACAACCTGCAGCTCTCCAATCTTCTGGATTCCCCATTTGTTGGTGCTGGGCAGTGTATCAGTGACAAGGAACTGTGGGAGGTCCCGAACATCCTTTCGTCACCCTGAGTTTGTATCAGGGGTCTCCAAACCTGGCAAGTTTAAGACTTGTGGACTTCAGTTCCCAGAATTCCTCAGCCAGCAGGAAGTTGGAAGTTGACACTCACAAGTCTGCCACGTTTGGAGACCCCTGGTCTATATCAGGGCTTTTCAATCTTTTCACCCATTGTGCCACTTTTAGGATATGACAACATCCGAGTACCACCAGTCGCCTAGCAAGGTGTCAAAAACTTGATGACCAAAAAAAAAAAAAAAGGAAAAAAGTGATGAAGTACAGGTAGTCCTCGACTTACAACATTTCGCTTAATGACTGTTCGAAGTTACAATGGCACTGAAAAAAGTGCCCCCCAAGCCACAACCGAGCAAGACACCTGCCTGCCCACCCGGTGGCGCTCTTCCTCCTGTCCGAGGTTTTCATTGTAAGCATTTCTGTTGAGGATTGGCAGCAGGGGTGGGGAGGGGGGTGTTTGGTTTTTATTCCCCCACCCCATCTGCTGGGTGATTGCAGCAGGTTTTGGTCACTTCACATGACCCTGGGACACTGTGACCGTCATAAATATGAACCAGTTGCCAAGCATCTGAATGTAAATCACAAGACCCTGGAGATGCTGCAACATTCCAGCTGATTGGTGCTTCTTCTGGGCTCAGTGGAAGCGCCAGGGTCAGCGCCAAGTTCCAGCTGGAACCTGGCGCTGAACCTGGCACTTCCACTGAGCCCTGACAGCCCCAAAGAAGCGCCGATCAGCTGGAAAGCGGCACTGATCCTGGCGCTTCCGCTGAGCCCTGACAGCCCTGCAGCTCCAGCGATCTCTCGCTCAGGCTTGTGCGGTGCTGCCACTGGTTCAGCTCATTCCCCTCCCCTGCTACCACTTTTCTAGGATGGTCGCGTACCACCTGCCAGGTGCCAATGTACCACAGGTGGTACCCGTACCACTGGTTGAAAAGCCCTGCAATAGAGTATCAACTTCAACCCTCCACTTTTCACTGCCTCCTGCACTTCCCAAATTTTACTTTTCTATCCTTTTTTTTCGCCCCACAGCTGCTTCTCACAGCTGGGGAAACCCAAGAAGATTCTCTTCTCGGAACAGAGAAGCTGACAGAACAGAGAAATCTGGGGTCTCAGAATTATACTTCGACGCAGGACATTACAACTGGAGAAAGAGAAAGAATGTGGGCCTTCGGACACTCACCGTCAATAGGCTGAGCAGCCCCATCATCACTCCGAGCATGATGTACAGATTATCCGTCAATCCCCCGGCCCACAGAGGCCCAAGGATGGTGGCAATTCCCCCAACAGAGCGACGGAGTCCGTGGCTGAACCCTGCCAAAGAAGGAAAAAAACGAGAGAGAAATAAATCCTGCTATACAGGGGAGTCCTCAAACTTACCATCAAAAGTGAGCCCAGAATTCTTGTTGCTAAGCAGGACGGTTGTTAAGTGAGTTTTGCCCCATTTTACGACCTTTCTTGCCACAGAGGCTAAGTGAATCGCTGCAGCTGTTATGTGACTAACGCCGGTTCTTACGTGCATCTGGCCTCCCCATTGACTTTGCTTGTCAGAAGGGTGCAAAAGGTAATTACAGGACCCCGGGATGCTGCAAACAGTCCTAAATTTGAACTGGTTGTATCCAACTGTAAATCGCATGATTTCTGGGAGTTGAAGTCCACAAGTCATAAAAGATAGCCAAGTTTGAAGACCCCTGGCCTTATCCTTCAGCATCCTTGAGCATAGCCAAGAGAGGGCTTGTTGTCTTCTAAGGCAGGGCTTTTCAACCTTTTCACCCATTGTACCACTTTTAGGATATGACAACATCCGAGTACCACCCGTCGCCTAGCAAGGTGTCAAAAACTTGACGACCAAAAAACAAAAACAAAAAAGGAAAAAAGCGATAAAAGTACAGGTAGTCCACAACTTACAACAGTTCGCTTAGTGACTGTTCAAAGTTACAATAGCACTGAAAAAAGTGTCCCCCGAGCCACAGCCGAGCAAGACACCTGCCTGCCCGCCCGGCGGCGCTCTTCCTCCTGTCCGAGGTTTCCATTGTTGTGAACATTTCTGTTGAGGATTGGCAACGGGGGTGGGGTGGGGGAGTGTTTGGTTTTTATTCCCCCCGTCTGCTGGGAGGTTGCAGCAGGTTTTGGTCACTTCACATGACCCTGGGACACTGTGACCGTCATAAATATGAATCAGTTGCCAAGCATCTGAATGTAAATCACAAGACCCTGGAGATGCTGCAACATTCCAGCTGATCGGTGCTTCTTCTGGGCTCAGCAGAAGCACTAGGACCAGCACCGAGCTCTGGCTGGGGCCTGGCACTGATCCTGGCGCTTCCGCTGAGCCCTGACAGCCCTGCAGCTCCAGCCGTCTCTCGCTCAGGCTTGTGCGGTGCTGCCACCGGTTCAGCTCATTCCCCTCCCCCGCTACCACTTTTCTAGGATGTTCGTGTACCACCTGCCAGGTGCTAATGTACCACAGGTGGTACCCGTACCACTGGTTGAAAAGCCCTGTTCTAAGGTGGCGCGGTATGAAGAAACACATCAAAGCAGCTTTTGCAACTCTAGAGGCGGGAGTAGCCAACACTTTCGAGAGGAAAGGGAGGTTGGAGAAGATTGGAATCAGGAATGGGGTGGGCTTACCTTGTGTTCTCTCTGCTGTGACTTTGGAGAAGAGGGACACCTGGGAGACAGCGACGAAGGGCAGGCCCAGGACCTGCAAGAAGACCCCCACTACCAGCTCCGTGAGGAGGACAGCAAAGGTACCTTGCGCGGGGGAGGGAGACATAAGCAAAACACGGTAAGGAGAAAGTTCGCAGCAGAGCACAGCAAATTGCACCTCGCTCAAAGCCAGCTTCTTCGACTGGACACCTTCAACTAGCTCTTTGGTGGGTCAACATGTGCTACTGGTCTTCATCACCATCCATGCCAAGATACGGAAAGGGAAAAACCTGCTAAGAAAAACCTTTTAATGCCTATTTGGGCTAAGAGGTGATTACAGGCAGTCCTCAACTTACGGCCACAATTGAGCCCCACATTTCTGTTGTAAAGCGAGACAGCTGTGAAGTGACATTTGATGACCTTCCTTGTCACAGTTGTTAAGTGAATCACTGCAGTTGTTAAATTAGTAACAACTTTCCCCATGGACTTTGCTTGTCGGAAGGTCGCAAAAGGGGATCACACATGACCCAGGGACGCTGCAACCGTCTTAAATATGAGTCAGTGGCCAAGCGTGGGGATGCTGAATGGGGACGCTGAATGGCTGTAAGTGTGAAAAACGATCACAAGTCCCTTTTTTCAGTGCTGCTGTAACTTCAAACAGTCACTAAATGAATTGAGAACTACCTGTGTAGATATGACAATATTCAAGGTTCCTTTTTTTGAGCCAGCAACATCTGACCGTCATCTAGTTTACACTACCGCTGAATTTCTCTTTTGCAGGACAAGGATTTTATAAGAGCTGCTCCCATTGAGGAGACTATAAAACATGAGCTGGTAAATAACAATAACAACAATAACAACAACAATAATAATAATAGTAGTAGTAGTAGTAGTAAAGTTGGAAGGGACCTTGGAGGTCATCAAGTCCAACCCCCTGCTCAGGCAGGAAACTCTATACCATTTCAGACAAATGGCTGTCCAATCTCTTCTTAAAAACTTCCAGTGTTGGAGCATTTACCGCTTCTGGAGGCAGGTTGTTCCACTGGTTAATTGTTCTGTCAGGAAGTTTCTCCTTAGTTCCAGGTTGCTTCTCTCCTTGATGAGTTTCCATCCGTTGCTTCTTGTCCTGCCTTCAGGGGCTTTGGAGAATAGCTTGACTCCCTCTTCTTTGGGGCAGCCCCTGAGATATTGGAACACTGCTATCATGTCCCCCTTCGTCCTTCTCTTCATTAAACTAGACATACCCAATTCCAGCAGCCGTTCCTTATATGCTTTAGCCTCCAGTCCCCTAATCATCTTTGTTGCTCTTCTCTGTACTCTTTCTAGAGTCTCTACAACTTTTTTACATCGCGGTGACCAAAACTGGATGCAGTTTTCCAAGTGTGGCCTTACCAAGGCCTTGTAAAGTGGTATTAACACTTCACGTGATCTTGATTCTATCCCTCTGTTAATGCAGCCTAGCACTCTGTTGGCCTTTTTGGCAGCTGCAGCACACGGCTGGCTCCTATTTAGGTGATTGTCCACTAGGACTCCGAGGTCCCTCTCACAGTTACTACTATTGAGCAAGGTACCCCCTATACTATACCTGTACATTTGGTTTTTCTTGCCTAAATGTAGAACCTTGCTTTTTTCACCATTGAATTTCATTTTGTTAGATAGCGCCCAGTGTTCAAGTCTGTCCAGATCCTCCTGTACCCTAAGCCTGTCTCCTGGAGTGTTGGCTATTCCTGCCAGCTTGGTGTCGTCTGCAAATTTGATGATTTCCCCATCTATCCCCTCGTCCTAATCAGCCAGCTGCTATAAAGAGGGAAATGTTCTCTTGAGGTACACAAACAGAAATAAGAGTAATTGAGGAATTATCTACTCGGCCCTGATGAAACCTTTTGTGCAACTCTGGCTCACCACAGTTCAAAAGGAAAATTTACAGATTGGAGCAAGTTCAGAGGAGACCTACTAAGAATGTGTAGTGGTCTGGAAACCCAGCTCCACAAGGAATAGTTAAAAGAATCTGGGTATGTTTGCCTATTAGGAAAGACAACTCGACAGAGATGAGGCAGCTGTATTTCAAATATCTAAAAGGTGGCCACAAAGAAGAAAGTGTGGACATTTTGATTACCCCGGAGGGCAAGACTAGATCCGTAGGTTGAAACTACAAGGAAGAAGGTCCAGGCTAGTCACTGGGAGGAACGTCCTGATGGTATGAACTCTTAACCAGAAATGTTGCTTTGTGATATATAGTTTTCCTCTAGTCTAGAGCAGTGTTTCTTAACCTTGGCCGTTTTAAGAGGTGTGGACTTCAACTCCCACAATTCCCCAGCCATCCATGGGAAAGCATGGAGTTTGAAGCCCACACTTCTTAAAAGCCCCCAAGGCTGAGAAACACTGCTCTAGAGCAGGGGTCCCCAATCTTGACAACTTTGAGACATGTGGACTTCAACTCCCAGAATTCTTGTATAAGTAGACGAGTTGGGAGTTGAAATCCACGTGTCTTAAAGTTGCCAAGCTTGGGAATCCCTGCTCTAGAGGCCTCAAGCAGACTCCTGATAATCCTCTGTCAGAGGTGTTAGTGGATCCTGGACAGTTCCTTATAGCTCTGTGTCTGTGGGGGTCCTTGGTGCATTCTGTCTTTCGTTGCTACCGTGTTTCCCTGAAAATAAGACCGGGTCCTTTTTTTTTTTTTTGCCTCCAAAAGAGGCACCAGGTCTTATTTTTGGGGTAGGCCTTACCTCACCTCCGGCACCGACAGCCCCACCCAGCCGGTCCACTTCTTCTGGGGCCGAAGTTCTGCAGCTACATTCGGGCCTGCATTTTGCAGTCAGGCCTTTCCAGAAGGCCTAAGCAGCTGAGTACCGAGTTATGGATTCAATCCATAACTCGGTGCTCGGCTGCTGAGATCTTGTACAACTTGAGGTACAGATTGAATCCATAGCTCGATTCTTGGCTGCACAGGCCTTCTGGAAAGCCCCATGATTGAGAAATGCAGGCCTGGCTACAGAAGAGGCCTCAGAAGAAGTGGGCTGGCGAGGAAAGGCCTGGCTGCAAGATAAGTGGGTGCTGGGTACGTGAGGCAGCTCCACACCCTCACCCCAGCTTAATTTTTAGGTTTGTGCCTCGCCCCAAAACTAGGGCTTATTTTTGGGATAGGGCTTATATTAGGCCCACCCCCCAAAATCAAGCTAGGGCTTATTGTTGGTGTAGGCCTCACTTTCGGGGAAACACGGTAGCAGTCCCAAAGGTGCTTTTTCCAAGAGGCAACTGGACTTTATTTTTTCCTTGAAGACGTTTCGCTTCTCGTCCAAGAAGCTTCTTCAGTTCTGACTGAATGGTGGAGGAGGGAAGGTTTTATATTCCATACAGTCATCTGGTCGTTAGCCCTCTTTCTGAGAGTCATTGAGGCCACGTGGAGGTGTATCTGTGCCCTCAGGGTCACCTGAATCAGAGTGCAAATGAGTGTGGAACTTTTTTGGATCTGTTGAAAGGACTGTGTTGTAGAGAGGAGATGGCTGGTGTCATATCCCTCCCCTCCCCCCCCCCCAATTAAGAGAGGGCCATTTAATCTTAACGTAAATGGCCTCTTTGACCCCTCTTTCAAACCAGCGATCCTCTCTGTCCAGAATGTGGACTTTTGAAAAAAAGCACCTTTGGGACAATCACGATCTGGATGACTAAGAATCTCCATAGACCTTTGGTGGCTGGCACTGATGATGTCACCTAGCTGGGTAATGAAATGTCCGCAAGAAAACAACCAAGTCCAGTCAGCACCAAGAACCCCACGGTTCAACCTTGAGTTACAAATATTCTCTTCTACTAGATCTCTGTGCCTCCAGGGCATCAAGAGGTCAGGAACTGAGAAGATGTAGAGAAGAACCCTTCACGCTTTTCTCCGGCAGTCTGCCATCATTACCTCGGGGGTGTGCCAGGAACAGCAGGCACCAGACACAGGCTACGTTGCAGATGACCAGACCCATGAGCAAGATGATCCGATCTGATAGCCGGATGCTGAGAAAGTGCACCAGGAAGAAGCCAGCAATGACCTGAAAAAGAAGAGGCAGCACACTGATGGTGTAATCGGACCCTGTGTGGGCAGTGACTCTCACAGCCTGCTTCCAGGTTGTCAATCAAAGAGATCAGGAATTATTCCAGAATCTTTCTGCATTCAAAGGAAGGGCTTGCCTCTGAATGGCTCCCCTTGTCCACTAACCAAAGGACTTGGTTTTGTGTGCATGACACAGCTTGTCATGCAAACCCATCCCATTAGGTTGATTTATTTTATTCATCAAATTTTGAAACCGTCCATCTCCCTCCCTCCATTCAGTTTATGCGGAAATGGATTAAGGAGACTCGAAAAATTTAGATTAATTCAGTAAACAGTTTAATTGGGTTATCTGGATACAGCCCAAATCATGAGATGGACACTGAAATTTAATTGGTGGCCGAGGCCTTCATTTTGACCCACAGAAACATCAACTGGAGGGGGGGGAGAAGAGAGAGAGAGAGATTCTAAAACAGGTTCCTACTGGTATTTATACTACAAACTCACAACCCCACTTTCTCAAAAGGTTTGCCAGGTTCCTATCTTATTTAAAAACCTGCCAAACCTGTTTTACCAGAGGCAGGGCAGAGCAAAATTAGCATCACACATTAACCATATTAAAAATTTCTCTCCCGAATCATTTTTAGCTCCTAGTGACTGCTGTCTATCAACAGCCAAAAATCAGGTTTTATTTATTAGACATGTTTGCCACCCATCTCGCCTAGAGGCAACTCTTTTAAGAGGGAGAGATAAGGAGAAAGATGATGCATTGCTTCAGTTTGACATGGAAGAGGTCCATTGGAAGACCTGGCAATGGGGACTCAGCCCCCCCCCCATCTCCATGTAATGGCAGGTGGGGGAAAGACCCTGGGAGAATGGGCGGGGAGAGACCGCCAAGGAAACAGTCAGAGAAGAGGCAGCATAGCTCAAAGATGGATACAGGTTGTCCTTGACTTATCACCACAATTTAGCCCATCATTTCTCTTGCTAAGCGAGACGGTGGTGCAGTGTGTTTTGCTCCATTTTATAACCATTCTTGCCACAGTTATTAAGTGAATGAGTGCCATTGTCAATTCAGTAACACGATTGTTAAATGTCTATGGAGATTCTGGAAACTGATCAGAGAGAGAAACAGCCTGGAATTTAGGAGAAACTTCCTGACAGTGAGGACAATCGACCCAATCGATCACTGGAGATTTTTAAGAAGTGACTACTAGACAATCACCTGTCTGAGATGGTATAGGTTCTCCTGCTTGAGCAGGGGGCTGGACTAGAAGACCTCCAAGGTTCCAACACTATTCTCTTCTCTTCTCTTCTCTTCTCTTCTCTTCTCTTCTCTTCTCTTCTCCTCTCCTCTCTTCTCCTCTCCTCTCCTCTCCTCTCCTCCCCTCCCCTCCCCTCCCCTCCCCTCCTCTCTCTCCTCTCCTCTCCTCTCCTCTCCCCTTCCATTCCATTCCATTCCATTCCATTCCATTCTATTCTCAGTTATCCAGATCATGGTTGTCCCAAAGGTACTTTTTCAAAAGGCAACTGGACTTCCTTTGTTTTTCCTTGAAGATGTTTCGCTTCTCATCCAAGAAGTTTCTTCGGTTCTGATTTAAGCTCTGGTCCCTCTTAAGTGAAATATTTATTATGTGGGTTTTGCCCCCATTTTGCGAACTTTCTTGTCACAGCTGTTATGCAAATCACCGCAGTTGTTAAGTTAGTAACGTGGTTGTAAAGTGAATCTGACTTCTAGCCCTTAGACTTATATATCCCACTGCGCCACCACCGATACTTGTAATGGGCAGGGCAAGAGGGTCTGAAGAGACCCTGCCTAATTTCTTGGATTGTAAAAAGAGACGTGTGTATGGGGGAGGGGGGAGAGGGGGGGGAGGAGAGAGAGAGATGTACTTTCATACTTGCAAGGCCCTATCAACGTAGCTTTGCAACGAAGTAGAATTACCTCCATCCGGTCATGATTCCTACCTGCTTTACCTGGTCAGGCCGACGCTCTCCCTTATTAAAGTGGAACGGTGAGCAAAATCTCCTGTAACACACAGGCTGCTCAGTTACAGTGTCACCCCTTTTCACCCTTACCTCCACACCACACAGGAAATACATGATGCTGTTCTCCAGTTCTCCAAAGTTCAAATACTTCTGTGTAATTGGAGTCACCATAGTCTGTAGAGGAAAATTAACACAAGTTCCAGGTGGTTCACCTACTCTTAGAATGACCTCCAAACACTACGAGCAGCAGCTTTCAATACACTAAACGCCGGGGTTTCCATTCTGAACCGTTCAACTTCTGAGTCTTCCGAATGAGGATGAAGGAACTTGGTCTGGGGTACCTCGGGGCAGAGAAAGGTGGGCTATATCAAGGCTGTCCTTTCTGGCTGGGGAATTCTGGGAGTTGAAGTCCACAAGTCTTTAAAGACCGGACATCCCTAATGTATATTGGTTGATACATACGATGCACACAAAACCAGCGATAGCAATAACACTTAGATTTATATACCGATTCACGGTGCTTTACAGCCCTCTCTAAGCGGTTTACAGAATCGGCATATTTCCCCCCCAAAATCTTGGTCCTTATTTTATCAACTTTGGAAGGATGGACGGCTGAGTCAACCCTGAGCCAGTGAGACTCGAAGTGCCGAACTGCTGGCAGCCGGCAGTCAGCAAAAGTAGCCTGCAGTACTGCATTTGAACCACGGCGCCACAACGGTTGTCAAAAAATGAGGAGGCTTTGACCACACAGTCGCAACCACCATTGTGATTTTTTTTTTCAAGAAGTCCGACCCCTTATCCATCAGTTTGTATCTTTTGAAAAGTTGATCAATGAAAGTTGGGAGTGGCTTTGAAGCACGAAGGGAGAAATTCCCAGCTAAGCTGAAATGGAACTGGATAGTTTGGGGCGGTTTAGGGTGTTGTGAAAAGTAGCTAATGTCTTAAGGTTGGGTTGAACTGGGCCATCACATTAAGTTTGACTGGGCTGGGTGATTCTGGCCCAATCGCCTCAATCTAAGCCATCTCGCAGTTGTGCGGAAACGAAAGAGAAGCAATAAATTGTAAAGATTGTCCAGGAGGTTCTAGATCAGGGGTGTCCAACCTTGGCAAATTTCATATTTGTGGACTTCAACTCCCAGAATTCCTCAGCCAGCATCGCTGGCTGAGGAATTCTGGGAGTTGAAATCCACAAGTCTTAAAATCGCCAAGGTTGGACCCCCTTGTTCTAGATCATCCAGTCCACCGTTTTTCAAACTTGGCAACTTCAGAACAGGTGTGGACTTCCACTCCCAGAATTCCTCATCTGAACAGTTGCCATGTTTGAAACGCACCGATGTAGTTCCAACCCTCTCCTCAGTGCAGGAATGCTTAAATACTTGTTCTGCGAAGACAAAAATCACACTTTAATCAACCTAGCTGTAGGGCCTAGTGCGGGGGTGGGGAACCTTGGCTCTTTTAGGACTCGTGGACTTCAACTCCCAGAATTCCTGAGCCAGCATGGCTCAGCTTGGAAACCTCTCCCTTTCCCCTCAGCATGGCTGGCTCAGGAATTCTGGGAGTTGAAGTCCCCGAGTCATACAAGAGCCAAGGTTGCCTACCCCTGGCCTAGTGTGTTGGGTGAAGTCAGACAACCTATCCCACACAGCTCCCCCCTAACTTGCCCCCCTTCATCCTTGAAGACAATCCCCTTTTTTCCTCACGTTCTCTTGCCTGGACCCTCCAGATCTAAGCAAGAGGAGCTGGCACTAACCATCCACCTTCTTGCTTCCAGAATGTGACAATGGAAGCCGAAGGAAGGACATGCAGAAAAGCTCCACTTTCTGCTTTTAGATCTACGAAATGAGCCCGGGGTCAATGCACAAGCAGACCTACCTCCAACGCCGTTTGGTTGAAGAGGGTAATGAACTGGGCGGTGAGGAGAACCACCACTTCCTCCCGCAAGTATTCTGAAATGAAAACACAACCACCATCAAAATCTGGAAGAGCTTCCTTGAGGCTGAGGAGGCAGGAGGCCCTTTTTACTCGGGGGGGAGGGGGGGGCGGAGAGAAATGAAGGGTTAATCATAAAACTGTCCCTCCGGGTGTTTTTTGGGAGAACTCTACTTGGGATAGTTCAAGGTTCTCTTTCTGGCTGGATACACACACACAACCCTCTGAATCAGGCTAACAAAAGACCCTGGGTGAACTTTGTTAGGGAGTTCTCAAGTTTAGTGCAATGTGCGAGCTTTGCTTATCTGGTTAGCTTATGGTTCAATCTAGTGGACAATCACTTAAATATGAGCCAGCCGTGTGCTGCAGCTGCCAAAAAGGCCAACACAGTGCTGGGCTGCATTAACAGAGGGATAGAATCAAGATCACGTGAAGTATTAATACCACTTTACAATGCCTTGGTAAGGCCACACTTGGAATACTGCATCCAGTTTTCATCACTATGATTTAAAAAAGATGTTGAGACTCTAGAAAGAGTACAGAGAAGAGCAACAAAGATGATTAGGGGACTGGAGGCTAAAACATATAAGGAACGGTTGCTGGAATTGGGTATGTCTAGTTTAACGAAGAGAAGGACGAGGGGGGACAGGATAGCAGTCTTCCAGTATCTCAGGGGCTGCCACAAAGAAGAGGGAGTCAAGCTATTTTCCAAGGCGCCTGAAGGCAGGACAAGAAGCAACGGGTGGAAACTAATCAAGGAGAGAAGCAACCTAGAACTAAGGAGAAACTTCTTGACAGTTGGAACAATTAACCAGTGGAACAATCTGCCTCCAGAAGCGGTGAATGCACCAACACTGGAGGTTTTTAAGAAGAGACTGGACAGCCATTTGTCCGAAATGATATAGGGTTTCCTGCCTGAGCAGGGGGTTGGACTAGATGACCTCCAAGGTCCCTTCCAACTTTACTATTATTATTATTATTAAGGTTCTCTTTCTGGCTGGATACACACACACAACCCTCTGAATCAGGCTAACAAAAGACCCTGGGTGAACTTTGTTAGGGAGTTCTCAAGTTTAGTGCAATGTGTGAGCTCCGCTTATCTGATTAGCTTATGGTTCAATCTATTACCTGGATGCCAAATCAGTTAATTCGGTAATTGAAGTCATTGTAGGAGGAAAGCCATGTTGGTCTACGGCAGCCAAAACGTTCTTCCACATTTGCACTGACTTTCAGTAATTGAATTGCTTTACGTACTAAGCTACTGTTATTTTTAATCTGGGTTAGCTGTCTCATTTATCTTATTGTATTTTACTGAAGCTAACTTACCTGGTTCAATATATTAACAGAAAAATAGAAAATTACAGAATTCGGTCTAGCGGCAACGTGGAAGACTGCTGTGATTGCGAGGATAATAAGAAAATTATGAAATTATGAAAATTACTCGTAATAAGGAAAGTCTAGACGTTTAGAGCTCATCCTGAGACAGCCTGCTTGTTTTTCACTCTTTGCTTTGGAAGAAGAGAAATAACTTCACACAGTTTCGTATTTTTTCTCACTGTGAAAATCTCAGCCTTTCCCATCTCAGAGTCATATACCAGCCACCAAAGTCAGGTTGTGCAGTGTCCTGACTGTAGCAGGGCCATGAAGTCATGGTGCCAGGTTTCAATAAAACTCTGTGTGTGTGTGTGTGTGTTGTTATTAGTTGGGAGCTTCAGAATGGAACCTAGCACTAGTTACTGTAGAAACTGGTCACTCGGGGGTATCTCTGCTGCCCTTATTAAAGAGCTCCTGGCAGCCTATAAGACATTTGGGTATAACCTTGCCTGGTGAGGTGTGCTTTTCACGTTGTGCTTTTTAACCCCGTTTGCTTGAGCTAATACTAACGCTTAAAATCCCTTTTATTTCCTGGAGTGTTCATTGTCTCTGGATCGAAAAGAATCCATTGCCTGGGCATCTGATCCCTGCACTGACACTTGGCAAAACGTTCAGTAACCAGATCAGTCTATTTGTATGAATCCGTCTCTATCACAAAAGCTATCACCCTACCCCACCTGGAGATTTGAAAGTACTTTTTCGTGCGATGCTAAGCATTAGAATTATTCTGTATTTAAGACAAGAGACAAAGCAAATTTGGGGTTTCCTTAATTCTTGGGCATGTGCCTTTGTAGAGGATAATAGGAGTTTGGTGATTATGCGATACAGAGGTATTTACAAGGAGACAGTATGGCTAGAGGTAACACGAATGACACAGGAAGTGCATAGGACCAAAATGGATGCCCTTTCTGGTGGGCTAGTGGTTGATTTAAGGAGTAATGCGCGTGCCTTATCTCTTACCATCAAAATTAGACTATTTAGCCCAATTGTAAGGGAAATTTTCAGAAAACTTTCTAGAATAGGTGGATTTCACCTCTGCAAGGCTGATGCATCCATTTTACCTTTTAAACATCTCAAAAGACAAACAGGTCAAAAGCCCCCTTACTCCTACTCTGTAGGTCACAGAAAAAAAAGGGTGCAGAGAAGAGCTACAAAGATGATTTATAGAATCGGAAGCTAAACCATACGAGGAACGATTGAGGGAAATAGATATGTCTATTGTAACAAAGAGAAGGACCAGGGGTGACAAGATAGCAGTCTTCCAGTACTTCAGGGGCTATCACAAAGAAGAGGGAGTCAAGCTATTCTCCAAAGACTCCCAAGGCAGGACAAGAAGCAATGGATGGAAACTTACCAAGGAGAGATACATGCTAGAACTAAGTAGAAATTTCCTGAAAGTGAGAAAGAATTAATCAGTGGAACGGCTTGCCTTCAGAAGTTGTGGGTGCTCCATCACTGGAGGTTTCTAAGAAGAGATTGGACAGCCATTTGTTTAGATAGAGACTCTCCTGCTTGAGCAAGGGGTTGGGCTAGAAGACCTCCAAGATCCCTTCCAACCATTATTCCATGTTCTAGGTTCTAAAAAGGGTCCACCTGCTGGCCGCCAGCCTGGGCAACTATGACCTCACCAGTTCCTGCCATAAGCGAAGGTGTTCCTCACCTTTCATAGAGCTAAATTGATGGAAGGGATTCTTGTCTTCTTCAGCTGATTCTTCATCTGCCAAGTGTCCATTGGGCACATACCGACATTCGTCGCCAAGGGAAGGTTGCGGAGGTCCCACAGGGGTGCTGCCATAGCAGGTCCCTCCCGTGGCCTCTTCTCGGCCAACCTCATGTCGTATCAGTGGCTTCTGCTCCTCTTCCAAGGCCTCCCGCTGCATCGTCGATATGGTCCTTGCCGTGTGAGCCGGTGGCTGGATGTCATAGTACATCACCATCACAATCACTTGAAGCAGAATCCACACCAGACACATGAAGAGCTGCCGACAGAAGTCAAGAGCAGAGAACAAAATGGCAAAAATTTCCGCATACTTGAAGGATCAATCTCAAAAAAATTTTATTTCGGTGTGGAGAAGATGGATAGATTATATGAAGAGAAAGTATGAAGCGATTAATTATCATATAGCTTTTGAATAAATATTTTTTTCTAATATTTTTTATATATTTAATATAATTTATATATATATATTATATTTAAGTTTATTATTGTATGTTAGAGTTAAAGTATGTTAATTTTGTTTGTATTATGAATGGATAGCTTAATTTAGA